>NW_027648071.1:97500-102500 GCF_949987685.1 Ammodytes marinus
TTCCTCCTCAACACAGCCAGTGTTTTATGTTACGTTGCGACCATAACACACGACAGCGAGACGGATATCCACACATCCAAACGATCCCCCACGCGCTACTCCAGCCCTGAGCCGTCAAACATCAAGTAATAATCCTCTTAGAACGGGGGAAAACGTGTAACAAAGACAATATTTAAAGGTGTATTTCCCTGTTGAAGAGAGCGAGAAAAAGCTCACTTTGTATCCCGAACATCGTGTCTCACTGTCGGACTCACACAGCGAGTCGCTCCGCTGAAAGAACCGTAAACAGCAAAGCAGCGTTTCCAGGAACTTTCCAGGAATACAGTCACATGGTGCACGCGAGCAGCGATTTAAGGTGGCCCGACACACACACACACACACACACACACACACACACACACACACAAGCGCGCGCCACACACACACACGCGCGCGCCACACACTCACACGCACACACAAGCATAATCACAACTCTCTCTCTCACACACACACACAAACACACACTAGTACGCGCACACAACCTACGCACACGCGCGTGTGTACAAACATATAGGCTACACACACACACACACACACACAGGCGCGCGCCACACACACACACAGACACGCACATAATCAAGACTCTCTCACACACACGCACACGCACACACACACACACACACACACACACACACACACACACACACACACACACACACACACACACACACACACACACGCTGCATTCAGGTGCTCTGCGTAATGTTTATGTTGCAGGTGGAAGGCACGTGGAGCGTAGCGCTGTTTTTGTTTTTGCGATTTTTAAGAGGAACCGCTGCAGGGTTCACTGAGTGCAAACACACACACACACACACACACACACACACACACACTTTCACTGTTTGGATAAACAGCTCAATAACTTGCAGCTTGAATAAACTGTAGCGAAACCAGGATATCTGTTTGAACTTCACAACCACAGATTGGGTTTTTAAAACACAATTTAATCTGACTCATTTTGTCTTTATTTTTTAGTATTTTATTAATCCATTCATTTCATGTGTGTGTGTGTGTGTGTGTGTGTGTGTGTGTGTGTGTGTGTGTGTGTGTGTGTGTGTGTGTGAGTGCGTGAGTGTGTGTGTGTGTGTGTGTGTGTGTGTGTGTGTGTGTGTGTGTGTGTGTGTGTGTGTGTGGGTGGGTGTGAGATATCTAGGCCTACATAATCATGTCTTTTTTATTTGCTTGTTTTTATGATCTCTTAAACGCAACTTCAATTTTTTTTTTATCCTTGTCTTCTTTTTTTATGTTATTTTTGGGGCATTTTTCCAGCTTTATTGATAGTTTGGAGAGACAGATACGAAACGGAATAATTTTTTAATACGTGCGCTCTTCTGAACCTTCCAAACCTTTTATATTCTATCTATGGTTCCAAATCTCATACTCTTTCTTTTCACTACACTACATACTAAAGTACAGAAGAGTTTTAATCTTTTTACTACACTACATACTAAAGTACAGAAGAGTTTTAGTCTTTTTACTACACTACATACTAAAGTACAGAAGAGTTTTAGTCTTTTTACTACACTACATACTAAAGTACAGAAGAGTTTTAGGGCCACAGACAGGAGAGAAAAAAAAATCAGATAAGGAAGATTTTTTTCATTATGTTGAGAAATGTCAAGAATAAAGACGAATACTCCAAAATGCTATTGGAGTTAGTGGGGCATTTATGTATTTTCAGCACACTACAATTGACGTGCATGTATAAGGACATCCTAAATCTTTTTCTGGCATACTAAATAGTAGGAAAGTATGGGGATAGGAACGCAGAGTATTACAAAATGATATTTAGGTCTAAATAACAACCAGTAGGGGGCAGCAACACGCCTTGGCTGCGTCAAATCTACCTCAAGCAAATACGAAGAAGAAAAGCTGCGCGGGAGATTTCGACTGTTTGCTAACGGCTACAAACACTTAGCTGTCACCGGAGATTCTCACCGGAGATTCCTCTTCAAAAACTTATAAACTTCACGGTTACGTAAGTGGAATATGATTTAGAACAACGTTACTAAGAGTCGGAGAACATAACGGGTATATCTGCTCTGTTTTTACTGGTTTTAATTGGTTATTTCTTAGTATTTACAAGGTTTTTAAGGGATCTGCTAAGTGGAACTCAAGTCAGAAATATGTGAATTTAGTTTTTGATTTGGGATTTCTTTCAAATATTTACACACGTGACACTACACAACTTAATTTAACTAATTAATAGGATGTTCTCGAGTATTCGGCGTTGGTTTTAATGCGATAGGCTGTTTATTTGACACACAATCTGCCTTTAAAGTTACATTAACGTAAATATTAAAGACGAAACCTGAGATTTAAAAAGTCACGTTGATTCAGACTATCAGACTCATCAAACCTAAAGCTGTATTAGAAGAACACATGAAGATAAGATAAATACGCAAAAGGATTTATTTATTTCAACAAATGTGTTTACAAGTTCGGTTCATACAAGAAAATATGTACAGCTCCGGAAAAAATGAAGAGACCACTCCAAATGTTCAGTGTCTCTTGTTTTACTATTTATATCATATGTTTGAGTAGAATGAACATTTTGATTTTATTTAACAAACTACTGACAACATTTCTACCAAATTCACAATAACAACATTGTCATTAAGAGCATTTCCATTAAGTAATGTAGAGATGAAGATTGAAGAACAATCCAGACTGGTCTCTTAATTTCTTCCGCGGCTGTATGTATGTATACTGGTTATAATAGTAATAATAATAGTTTTTGATGTATTTGCCTTGTATATTGTGTATGTATTGTTTTTTTTTGTTTCTCGACATCATTGCAAATGAGGGTCACCCCTCAATTGATACCGCGAGTATAAGTAAAGGTTCAATAAAGTTTAAATTAAATAAATAAAGAAAAACATGTCTTTGAAAATACATAACATCACTCCTAGTAAAGTCAACGTTTTTTATTGTCAGTTCTGATATATGTAGCCGAGCTAAATTTTATTCTATTTTTATTTTATTTTTGGTCTCTATCCACACCTTTTTCCATTTTGAACTCCCCAAAATAGTTTCTTATTGTAAATAGGTCTGTGTGTCCAGCTTGAGTGAGCACTGATGCTTGGAGCTGAGTCTCTCTCTCTCTCTCTCTCTCTCTCTCTCTCTCTCTCTCTCTCTCTCTCTCTCTCCTTCTCCTTCTCCTTCTCCTTCTCCTTCTCCTTCTCCTTCTCCTTCTCCTTCTCCTTCTCCTTCTCTTTCTCTTTCTCTTTCTCTTTCTCTTTCTCTTTCTCTTTCTCTTTCTCCTTCTCCTTCTCCTTCTCCTTCTCTCCTTCTCCTTCTCCTTCTCCTTCTCCTTCTCCTTCTCCTTCTCTTTCTCTTTCTCTTTCTCTTTCTCTTTCTCTTTCTCTTCTCCTTCTCCTTCTCCTTCTCCTTCTCCTTCTCCTTCTCCTTCTCCTTCTCCTTCTCCTTCTCCTTCTCCTTCTCCTTCTCCTTCTCTCTCTCTCTCTCTCTCCTTCTCCTTCTCCTTCTCCTTCTCCTTCTCCTTCTCCTTCTCCTTCTCCTTCTCTTTCTCTTTCTCTTTCTCTTTCTCCTTCTCCTTCTCTTTCTCTTTCTCCTTCTCTTTCTCCTTCTCTTTCTCTTTCTCCTTCTCTTTCTCCTTCTCTTTCTCTCTCTCGAGCTGAGTGGAGAGAGATTCTATGTGGACTGTGTGTGACGCCCGTGTTATTTTTATCTCCCATATAAGGAATAAACCCACTCCTAACTCGACTCCAGTGTGTGGCTCACTCACTCACTAGACACAACGCAGAACCCGATCTGTTACACATATATATCAGAATGGAAATGGCGTTTATCTCTGTCCCGCGGTGCGATAAGAACGATTAAAACAAATATAGAATAAGATGTGCAAAGGAATGTTCTGTACAATATAAAACAGTATAGAATATAAAAGTAGAAAGTAGATAAGTTCAATTGAAATGTGCATTGTGATGAAAAATAAAACATTTTCAGTGGAACTCCAGTCAGAAATATGTACATTTAGTTTTGAATTTTGGTTTTTCTTTCAAATTTATACACACATGACTCTACAAAACATAATTTAACTAATTAATAGGAATGTTCTCGAGTATTCGGCGTTGGTTTTAATGCGATAGGCTGTTTATTTTACACACAATCTGTCTTTTAAAGTTATGTTAACGTTCCTCGTCTGTTCCAGGCCATGGAGCCGACAGAGAGCCGGTACGCTCACCTGCTGCAGCCCATCAGAGAGCTGACCAAGAACTGGGAGATAGACGTCGCATCAGAGCTCAACGACTATCTGGAAGAGGTCTGTCTGTCTGTCTGTCTGTCTGCCTGTCTGTCTGTCTGTCTGTCTGTCTGTCTGTCTGTCTGTCTGTCTGTCTGTCTGTCTGTCTGTCTGTCTGTCTACTATCTGGAAGAGGTAAAGACAGGGGTGTGTGTGTGTGTGTGTGTTGACATTTTTTTAACATTTTAAATGCCTGCCTATTTACAACAATTTTCCATTTACAAAAATGTGAACTATCCACTAAATAATTTTTTTTATTTTTGTGTGTGGTGTCTGTCTGTCTGTCTGTCTGTCTGTCTGTCTGCCTGCCTGTCTGTCTGCCTGTCTATCTGTCTGCAGTTGGACGGGATGTGCATCACGTTTGATGATGGGAAAACCAAAGTGAACTTTGCAGAAGCTGCTTTGTTGATCCAGGGCTCAACGTGTATCTACAGCAAGAAGGTAAAAGACGAACACAGGCCAAAGAACAACTACATTAAAGATATAGTGCGTAGCTTCTGTCTCCCCCCATGAGGAATTCTGGGTAATTACAACAACACTGTCGGTGCATCTACATGAGGTAAAACCTTCAGTGATGGCACATGGGTTTTATACCTTCTGCTGTACGTCCAGGTTTTTTTCTTAGCAGTAGAATCAACAACTGAAACATTTCTTGGGATTTTTTGAACTCCTGCACCAGTGTCGGGGGGAGTGGGAG
>NW_027648071.1:104845-119845 GCF_949987685.1 Ammodytes marinus
CGCAGCCTTTAAAGCCTACTTCACCAGTGGAAATATGAAGGTGTATTGAACTCTGAGATCCTATGTAGTATAAATGTGCAAACATTTTAGAAATCGTGTCATCCTAGCCTGGGAAAAGGCAGAAAGAGTGTGTTATGGTCTCACTGTCTAACCCTACATTTTACCATGTGTGACATCAGACATGGTAAAATGTAGGGTTAGGATTAACAGGACAGCTGGGCCAAGGGAAGACTGAGGGAAGACTGAGGGAAGACAAACCTCATTCATTATATTATAATAGTGATTTTATAATGATAGAACGCTGGTTCCGTATGGGTGAAGTATTCCTTTAAGTAGGTTTTTTATCAACTTTCAAATGATAGGAGTGAGATGTTTTGGTGTGGACTGTAAACCTAACTTGATTGGACCTGAAGGACTTGAAGGTGAGACAGGCAGTTGACCTGTCTTGGGACTTGAAGGTGAGACAGGCAGCTTACTCCTGTCTTGGGACTTGAAGGTGAGACAGGCAGCTTACCTGTCTTGATAACAGACTTTTAGGTGACAACAGTTTTTAACGTTTTTAACTTGACTTTGGACTGAACCTTTGTTTACTTGGGACATGGTTTGAGATTTAAAATGGGAATCAATCGATAGTTTTTGTGAGTCACAGCCCCACGGTATATGGGTCATTTTAAAAGCCCAAAAACCTGGGGTGCTCCGGTGGTGTAGTGGATAGAGCGTGTACCATATTGGCTCCGGCCTTCGTTGCAGTGGTCGCGGGTTCAAATCCGACCCGTGGACCTTTACTGCAGGTCATCCCCCCCCCCCCCCTCTCTCTCTCTCTCTCTCTCTCTCTCTCTCTCTCTGTCTCCCCATTTCAACTCTGTACTGTCTAATAAAGCTATCCCTCCTCTCTCTCTCCTCTCTCTCTCTCTCTCTCTCTCTCTCTCACTCTCTCTCTCTCTCTGTCTCCCCATTTCAACTCTGTACTGTCTAATAAAGCTTGAAAATGACAAAAAAAAATCTTTAAAAGCCCAAAAATCAGTAAAACATCCTTCAGCAACTTGCTCCCTTTCTGTCAAAACACCCATTTGCAGAATATTATTAACCGAAGTTATCTGGGATTCTGGTGGTAGCTTTGAATTCAGATAGCCACGATTATATAGCCTGGTCCTACCAGACCATAGCCTGGTCCTACCAGACCATCGTACTTCATTTAGCCTGGTCCTACCAGACCATAGCCTGGTCCTACCAGACCATCGTACTTCATTTAGCCTGGTCCTACCAGACCATAGCCTGGTCCTACCAGACCATCGTACTTCATTTAGCCTGGTCCTACCAGACCATCGTACTTCATTTAGCCTGGTCCTACCAGACCATCGTACTTCATTTAGCCTGGTCCTACCAGACCATCGTACTTCATTTAGGCCTGGTCCTACCAGACCATCGTACTTCATTTAGCCTGGTCCTACCAGACCATCGTACTTCATTTAGCCTGGTCCTACCAGACCATCGTACTTCATTTAGCCTGGTCCTACCAGACCATCGTACTTCATTTAGCCTGGTCCTACCAGACCATCGTACTTCATTTAGCCTGGTCCTACCAGACCATCGTACTTCATTTAGCCTGGTGCTACCAGACATCGTACTTCATTTAGCCTGGTGCTACCAGACCATCGTACTTCATTTAGCCTGGTCCTACCAGACCATCGTACTTCATTTAGCCTGGTCCTACAGACCATCGTACTTCATTTAGCCTGGTCCTACCAGACCATCGTACTTCATTTAGCCTGGTCCTACCAGACCATCGTACTTCATTTAGCCTGGTGCTACCACACCATCGTACTTCATTTAGCCTGGTCCCACCAGACCATCGTACTTCATTTAGCCTGGTGCTACCAGACCATCGTACTTCATTTAGCCTGGTCCCACCAGACCATCGTACTTCATTTAGCCTGGTGCTACCAGACCATCGTACTTCATTTAGCCTGGTCCTCCAGACCATCGTACTTCATTTAGGCCTGGTGCTACCAGACCATCGTACTTCATTTAGCCTGGTCCTACCAGACCATAGCCCTGGTCCTACCAGACCATCTTACTTCATTTAGCCTGGTGCTACCAGACCATCGTACTTCATTTAGCCTGGTCCTACCAGACCATCGTACTTCATTTAGCCTGGGTGCTACCAGACCATCGTACTTCATTTAGCCTGGTCCTACCAGACCATCGTACTTCATTTAGCCTGGTCCTACCAGACCATCGTACTTCATTTAGCCTGGTCCTACCAGACCATCGTACTTCATTTAGCCTGGTCCTACCAGACCATCGTACTTCATTTAGCCTGGTCCTACCAGACCATCGTACTTCATTTAGCCTGGTCCTACCAGACCATCGTACTTAATTTCATTTGTACAGAAGGTCTGGAATCGCTCAATTGACAAACGTTAACTCACTTGAGGGCGGGTGTCTGTTGAAGTTTAAAACTATTGGATCTGCCCAATGCCACTCTGGATCTGCCAACCAATCGCATAACGTTTGGTCGTGACGTATGTCATGCGCCGGCATGTCATGCGCCGGCTTCTGAGACACTCCCTCTGTTCGCTGATTGGACCGGCAGAAATCTGTCTGGAGAAAACCCACAAATATACCGCAGACCCAGACTGACTACTGAAGGGAAATTAAAATTGAGCGGAAGTATGTAGGCGGGCGGTGCCAGGCTAGCGGTTCTACGGGCCGGGGGAAGTTGTCCCAAACCACTGGCAAAGCTCTCCATCTTGTCTTTAACCATCCCTCATTCCTTTCCTCTGCATGTTTCTATCTGAACGCTGTCACCGTCTGTTTCACATCAGCTTCACACAAAGAATCAAATACTATTCTGTGTAGATGTGATGGTTTTGAACTCGCCTGCTTATCCATCTGTATCTATTAGCACCATTTGTTTGCTCCACGCTCGCATGTCCCACTCCCTCACGTTATAACTTTATTATCCTGATTATTTATATGTATTATACCCCCCCCCCCCCCACACACACACACACACACACACACACACACACACACACACACACACACACACACACACACACACACACACACATCCTACACCCCCTAACTCCTCACATGAACTTTACACAATGAACAATATCAAATTCTGTGTAAATTTGATGGTTTAGAATATGCTAATGCCTGCTTTTGTTTTTCTTTCCATTTTCAATTGCTTTGCATGTGTTTTTCTTATTGTTTTGCTCCACGCTTGCCTTTCCTCGACACTTTCTGACTTTCCTATTCTATTTATTTACATTATCCCCCTCCACTCATCCATCCATCTATCCATCTATCTATCTATCTATCTATCTATCTATCTATCTATCTATCTATCTATCTATCTATCTATCTATCTATCTATCTATCTATCTATCTATCTATCTATCTATCTATCTATCTATCTATCTATCTATCTATCTATCTATCTATCTATCTATCTATCTATCTATCTATCTATCTATCTATCTATCTATCTATCTATCTATCTATCTATCTATCTATCTATCTATCTATCTATCTATCCACCTACCCCTCTCTCTCTCTATCCCTCTCTCTCTCTCCCTCCCTCCATCTCTCCCTCCCTCCCTCTCTCCCTCCCTCCCTCTCTCTCTCTCTCCCTCCCTCCCTCCCTCTCTCCGTCCCTCTCTCCCTCTCTCCCTCCCTCCACCTCTTCTCTCTCCCCAGCTCCCCCCCGGCCCGCCCCAGCCCTTTCTCTCCGTCCCTCTCATTGGGATGATTGTAATAGTCGCCTTGATTTGGTGCTGCTGGGAAGAGCTGGCGTCTTAAAATGGACCAGGTATGGCCACGCCCCTTCTCTGTTGTCTGGCTTTTAACAAAACAGTAACCCGTGTTAAAGGTGCAGTCAGTGATTCTGGAGAACGCTTGTTGTCAAAATCACTTTTTTGTCGAAATCAGTGAATATCTCCTCATGATCCACTACCTGTCTGTACTGTGTGTGCGCTGAAAAAAAATCCAGTGTTAATACACAGCCTAGGCTCTGTAAACTGGCATGTTGCTAGCTACGGTGGGCCCCAGGCGATTTTATAGTGTTTCTCCATTATACATGTGCTGGCTTGGGTCGGGAACCCCTTCATGCAGACAATAAACTCCACATGGTTCAAGAACAGCTGACAGTGTTTTACGTGAATTTTAAGGGACAGTTAACAAACAAAAACAACTATTTGAAACAATTTTGTTTTCGTATTTTTTGTACATCTTTAAAATTTTAAACTTGTATTAAATCCCTTCCGTGTGTGTGTGTGTGTGTGTGTGTGTGTGTGTGTGTGTGTGTGTGTGTGTGTGTGTGTGTGTGTGTGTCTGTCTGTCTGTCTGTCTGTCTGTCTGTCTGTCTGTCTGTCTGTCTGTCTGTCTGTCTGTCTGTCTGTCTGTCTGTCTGTCTGTGTGTGTGTGTGTGTCTGTCTGTCTGTCTGTCTGTCTGTCTGTCTGTCTGTCTGTCTGTCTGTCTGTCTGTCTGTCTGTCTGTCTGTCTGTCTGTCTGTCTGTCTGTCTGTCTGTCTGTCTGTCTGTCTGTCTGTCTGTCTGTCTGTCTGTCTGTCTGTCTGTCTGTCTGTCTGTCTGTCTGTCTGTGGGTGTCTGTCTGTCTGTCTGTCTGTCTGTCTGTCTGTCTGTGGGTGTGTGTCTGTCTGTCTGTCTGTCTGTCTGTCTGTCTGTCTGTCTGTCTGTTAACCTTTTCTTAAACCCCGTCCCTGTGTGTCTCTCAGCACCGTGACTCAGAGGGCTGGGCTCTGGCGGTGGCAGCGGTTGCCGTGGCAGCAGTTGTAGTTCTGGTGGTTCCCAGCTTCATCAGAGGCTGAAAGAACTACAGACTGGAACCAGGAAGTGACCTCACCAAGAAGTTATGATGTCATCCATGCAGCTGCTGTCTCTCTCTCTCACATGTCTGTTCGCTTTGTCGTCAAATCATCGCAAAGACGTTTTCAACCCAAATGCAACAGACAGTTAGTGAATTCTGAAGGCAAAGCAAGTTTATTTCTATAGCACAATTCAGACACAAGGCCATTCAAAGTGCTTTACAGGGGCAAGATTCAAATACATAATACACATTAGAAAAGCGAATGAATATAAATAGAACGTTTAAGTACAATAAGATTGCAGGTTAAAATGGAAACAGAAAAGTCTTCAGACTCGATTTAAAAGAACTGAGGGTTGCAGCAGACCTCAAGTTCTCTGGGAGTTTGTTCCAGAGATTTGGTGCATAAAAACTAAAAGCTGTTTCTCCTTGTTTAGTCCTAACTCTGGGGACTGTAGATCTGAAGAGAAAAGCAATAAGCTGAAAGTGATTAATTTAATATATCGTCCATTGAAAATACCTTTAAAAGTGTCTACGAGGAACTTTCAGTGTGTGTTAATTCTAGCGCCCCCCTTTGGACAAAAGCGGTAGTGTTTTCACCACGCCAGCTGTTGTTCCTGGGTGAGCGTATACCCATGACAAAGGCATTATGAAAAACTATATAGAAATAGCATTCTTTGCACTGATGGTCTGGTTTGATGTTACATGTAATTTAGGATCATCAGAGGAACATTTTTCTGTTTCAGAAATATTTAAAAGTTCCTCGTAGAGACTTTAACTCTTCCAGAAAGGCATTGATGTAGCAACAATGGAATGGTGGAAAGATTGACTATGAAGGACGTTAAGGGACGTGGAATTAAAATAGAGCATTTCTTTATTTAATAGCTAATTTTACATTTAAAAACAGGAATTAATCATAGGTTTTCAGATCCATTAATTAATTTAATATTAAATAGACAAATTATTAAAAAAATTACAAATTAAAACTGTAAACAAATACACAATTTTAAAATACGTTAATGAATTCCTAAATAAATAATAAAATTTATTTATTTAAGTAAATTTGAAAATGCAAAAGTCTGAAAAACAAACGTAAAAACAAAACAAAAGGTTTTTTTTTTATTTATAAACATATCGAACTTTAAAAGTGAATATTTAATAATCATAATCGGACAATTAATTTAATTAATTATTTTAATTCATTTTTATTTATTTATTTTTATTTACTTTTATTTTATTTATTTTATTTTATTTTATTTTATTTTATTTTATTTTATTTTATTTTATTTTATTTTATTTTATTTTATTTTATTTTATTTTATTTTATTTTATTTTATTTTATTTTATTTATTTATTTTATTTATTTTATTTATTTTATTTATTTTATTTATTTTATTTATTTTAATTAAGTTAAATTTTAATTTTAATTTAATTTAAAATTTTAATGTTTTTATTTACAGGTGAATTTCAGCTCTTAAATTCTTATTGCCTTATTTCTTTAAGAATATTTTGCGCTTGAGTTACTCAGAGGGACGTGGATAAATGTAGCAGATTAAACTATGATTGTTTAGTGTTTTCATACATTACATCGCCTCTGCTTTCGTCCTGCTTAGCGCTGTATAATATCATATGAAGCGTTAGTCCATAAAAATACCATTTAATGTGAGTTATTCAAAATACTTGTTTCATAGCATGATACAATACCTAAAAAGACAAATTAAGCTTTATTTTATATACCTTTACACAGGGCTGTACGCTTATTTTTTAAAGTGGTAGCACTGGTGCTAGCAAGCAAAAAAAATCAGTAGCACAAAAATAAATTTGGTAGCACACAAAGTATGATCGAAAACTTGCATAACCTTAACCCTTGCATTTCGCTCTAATTACCTTTGAGCATGTCATCTTGGTCTCATTTGAGATTCTCAATTAATATTATTTCCTAGTGTGTGCAGTAATAATTGTAGAAAAATTAATAGGGGTGCACTGATTGCAATTTAGACAAAATAATCTAACCTGCCAATTGCAATTTGGCAGGCTGTCGCACTAGTTAGGGTTGCCACCTTGGATTTAGGAAAAAAAGGGACACTTGAATGTTTGGGGCGGAGGGCTCGGCCATTATTAGGCTACCAGTTCAGACTGACCAGTGTAATGACCTATAATAACCATACACACCTACAGTGCTTTTTACAGTATAGGCTAAATAGGGAGACTGAGGTGGGTGGGGACCCTGGACCTTGTAGGGGGGCCCCGGAAGAAAAAAATGCAACCTTTTAAAGTAAAATTCATCAATCTGGTGCACTTTGAGAATAATATTGCATGCAACCATGCCCAGGGGCCCAAGGGCTCGGGGGGGGGGGGGGGGCCTAAATGTTGCATTGTCAAAGAGCTCAGTCACTCATGTCAATAACAGGGTCCAACAAGGAATAGCCTAAATATAAGGAAATAAATCATCATGGCCCCAACTAGGTGACAAATAGAAAAGCAAGTGCAAAACAAAAGCATTATTAGCTCTGTCTAAGGGGCTTCATGAGGGACAGCTAAGCCCCCCACACACAAACAGGAATAAGCTTGCTATGTGTAAATTCTATACTGTTCATGAAAAGTAGCTTTCCACCCTGTATATGTTGCAATGGGCCCCTCCATCATATAACATGAGTCTGCAGACCAATCTACTGTACTGTTTTCACAGTTGCAGAGTAAAGAGTGCCTGTTTAAGAAAAATAATGTTCCTTCTGCAGCTCAAGATTTGATTAAAATGTTCCTCTGCTCTGATGCATTTAACTTTAAAACGGTACAAAGAGTCTGGGCCCATTATCTCATAATCCGTCTATGAACCAACTGGTTTCCACAATCTTTTTTATTTTCGCGGGCAGCATGCACAAGCATTATTTATTAAAAAAAAAAAAAAAAAAAAAAAAGTGTGGGGCCCCACACAGGGTCTTGAAACGGGCCCCGAGATCGTTAAGACCGCCCCTGCCCGCCCGCCTCTCCGATGCAATAGCGGGCGCAACAAACTCCTCGGCCCGTGTGAGACGGCCTTAACTACTGAACGAAGGAAGGAAATCAAATGAGGTTTTGGCATTTTCCCCAAAAAACGGGTCACAGCTGGTGAAAAAAAGAGAACAATTCTGGGAAAAACGGGACGGGTGGCAACACTAGCACGAGTGCGATTGGAGTTGTATTCATCATCGCACGTGATCAATTTCAGTAGCAAATGCGATCAAAACTGTCGCACTGTACAGCCCTGCCTTTACAGATCGATTCAAAATGTTTATTTCGATGTTTATTGTTCCAAACTGTGTAATGTTCTGCTGCAGACGTGAAAAGCACTTTTATTTTAATCGTTAGAAATATTTTAGTTGAAGTTAAATCATTCCGGTGGGATTATTGGTGTCGACTGATTTCACTGTGCCAGTTCTTAAGCTCAGATCGGACCAGAAAAATGCTTTAATTTAGATTTTAGAAAAGATTTATTTGCACAAATGTTTGTTTACAATCTATTAAATGGATATTATTATTATTTTTCGATGTTTCTTGTGGGAAAAGCTTAAAGAGCCGTATATGTTGTAAAGAAAAAAATTAGTTGATAATGTTAGTATATCTAATGTGTACCCTTACCAAGAAGTGTAGATTTTGTATAAGATCTAAAAAGCTATTGAAGAACAGTTAAACATAGTTAAAGCTCTACTTCACCGGTGGGAATATGAAGGTGTATTGAACTCTGAGATCCTATGTAGTATAAATGTGCAAACATTTTAGAAATCGGTTCATCCTAGCCTGAGAAAAGGCAGAAAGAGTGTTTTATGGTCTCACTGTCTCACCCTACATTTTACAGATATGACATCACTTCAGTAAAAATGTAGGGTTAGGAATGACACTGGGGAAGTAGGTCTTTAAATTGCTGGTAGTTAGGGTTACCATGTATCTGAACATAGAGTGGATATATCAATGTTTAGGAAGTAAGAAAAACATTATTAAATCCTGTCTGAATTTGGCTGTAGGGATTTTATATAATTTTGCCTTTTTATTAGGGGCACGTTAACCCCCTCACTCTCTGTTTGCACATAGAACAGTTTGAGTTTTTAAATCTATCCTGCTAAAGGCCTGATTCATGTTTACATTGAAGTGCCGACCAAAATAATCATAAATAATCATATAAAATATTATAATTAAATGTTTAAATGACTTTGATCCTGTTTGTATCTATCGGCCGTTTGGGTTCAGTAGTTTTATCTTACTTTGTTTTCATGAGACCAAATATTATCCATTTCAAAATAAAAGACATTATAGTTAAATACAAGTGCTGACGAAATGAAGCAGTTTTATTTTTTATTTTTTGCAACACTGTGCCATGGACCTAGGAAAGTTGGCGTCAGTAAACCGAGGAATTCAGACAAAAAAAATTATATTGCCAGACAGACAGACAGACAGACAGATAGACAGATAGACAGATAGACAGATAGACAGATAGACAGACACACAGACAGACAGACAGACAGACAGACAGACAGACAGACAGACAGACAGACACACACACACACACACACACACACACACACACACACACACACACACACACACAGACACACAGACAGACAGACAGACATACACACTTACAGACAGACAGACAGACAGACAGACAGACAGACAGACAGAAAGACAGAAAGACACACACAAATTTTATTAAAGAAATTATTCAAAAAATTATTAAAGATTTAGTCCAATATTTGACCAAATATCTCATCGTTTTGATTTACAATATAGAAATTGGGATTTACTAGAAATCTAAACAAATTATTTTTTTATTTTTATTATTTTTTTATTACTATTATTTCGTTTTTTCGACTTCAGACATCACCTGCTGTTTGAGTGAATTATTAATTAATATCATATCTTCGTTTTTTTGTGTTTCCTGAAAAAAACTGACGTAGGCCATTACTTTGAGAAGGTGACCATATTCTACTTAGTGTCTTGAAGTATTTTAAATGTGACGTTTAAGTTTCCGTTGTGACTTGCAGTTCTTTTAGTGTCCGACTGTAAAATGTTTGTACAAAAAATGGTTTTAGTTTATACTGTGTAGGCTACAGGTGAAACTCCAAAAATCGGAATATCGTGCAAAAGTTAATTTATTTCAATATAACATGAAATCAATAAAGAAGGGATTTTAGATACAGAAATGTCGGCCCTCTATAAAGTATAATCATGCATATGTACTCAGTGCTTGGTTTTGGGTTCCCTTTTGCATGAATTCTTGCCTCAATTCCAATTCATTTTCCATGATATTCTAATAATATGAGTTTCACTTGGAAGTGTTATTGCTGCCTGATTCTTCTCTTAATCTGCCTGGGTCTGTTTTGTTTACAACTCTTCCAAACGTCAAAGCTAAAACTGAATCTTCCTGGAAGCTGCACGGTGATTTCTCTACAATCTTTACTTACTTTTATTTATTTATTTTATTTCTATTTTTATTAAATCTTGTGTTTGTTTGTTTGTGAACGGAGTTGTTGTTCTTGCAGCAAAAAAGAAGAAATATATTTACTTGAAAATCTCAAAATAAAGATCCAGCATTTATACCCGTGCAAGAGAGTAACTTTGAGTTTGACACACACACACACACACACACACACACACACACACACACACACACACACACACACACACACACACACACACACACACACACACACACACACACACACACACACACACCTACACACACACACACCTACACACACACACACACACACACACCTACACACACCTACACACACACACACCTACACACACCTACACACACACCTATCTAGATATTTTGGGGCATTTCATTGGCCAGTTTTCGTTTATTGAGATGCTCAGAATTATTTTTTTTATTTCGTCTTTATTTCAAACAAGAAAATAAAAAAATAAGAAAAGCAAGTATGACACATTATACAAATACACAAACACAAAACAACAGTAATTATAACGTGTCATAAACAATATTTATAAATGTAGTGTCTCTGTCTGAAAAGGAGTGAGAGGATGCCGAAGCTTTGTCAAATTGCATCAATGTTTTTTTTCCTATTTTTCTGTAGATGGTTGAAATGTTTGTGTATCAGATTTTGTGGATAAATTATAAGTTTTTAGTTTTTATCTAGTGTGCACATCATTTAATTGTTTCATATTTTCTGAGCATCTCAGGTGAAAGGAATTTTCAGAACCTCCTCTCCACAACATCCAGACTGAAATAACTTAGTTTAGAGTTTAGACCTACTTCACCGGAGGAAACATGAAGGTGTATTGAACTCTGAGATCCTATGTAGTATAAATGTGCAAACATTTTAGAAATCGGATCATCCTAGCCTGAGAAAAGGCAGAAAGAGTGTTTTATGGTCTCACTGTCTAACCCTACATTTGACTAGTGTGACATCACACATGGTAAAATGTCGGGGTGAAGTTCTGTATGGGTGAAGTATTCCTTTTAATGTCAGTGTTACAGTGAGAGACCCTTAAATAACTAGTGATGATGATTTATATATAAAGATTTATTAAGTTATTATTGTCCATGTGTTCCTGTCACAGCCTCATATTCACTCAGTTTATATTTAGTTTGTTTTTTATATTTACACTGGAGCTAAAAAAAATATTTACACCGGGGGGGGGGGGGGGGGACGCTTGTGGTGTAGTGGGTTAGACTGTCTGTCTGTCTGTCTGTCCTCTTCACAGCAGACCCGGGTTAGAATCCAGCCCGGGTCGTTCTCTGCATGTCATTCCCCTCTCTGTCTGTCTGTCTGTCTGTCTGTCTGTCTGTCTGTCTGTCTGTCTGTCTGTCTGTCTGTCTGTCTGTCTGTCTGTCTGTCCTCTTCACAGCAGACCCGGGTTAGAATCCAGCCCGGGTCGTTCTCTGCATGTCATTCCCCTCTCTGACACATTTCATCTCTGTCTCTCCACACTGTCTAAATAAAAAAGCAAAAAATTCCCAAACAATAATCTTGTAAAGAAAACAAAAGAAGATATTCACTCCTCAGATGTCAGTTACATGAGCCCGCCACAAGGGGGCGCCATGTTTTTATATTTGAGAGAATCCCGTCATCATGTCACTGCTGTTTCACATAGGGGACACGTTCTAATGAATCAGCATCTTTATGAAGACTTTAAACACAACATGTCCGAAAGTTAACGCCTATTTTGCTCCAAATTCAATTGATGGTTTTCACTTAAAACCAGCGCTCCCTTGCTAACCCCTCTCCCTTTGGGGGAGAATTTACAGAAGCTACGGTGGCCTTCAAGGACAAGAAGCTATAGTTACTAAAGATGGCATCATCCAACACTGCCTCAAGTCTTTCCACAATATCAAGTGATGAGGTGAAGATGTATTTAGTTATTTATTCTATAGTACTTCTTCTTCTTCTTGGTCTTCCAACAGGTGCATTTCCCCAGGACGCCCACTATATATAAAAACCTGTAAGGCCGTTAAGATGAGGTGAAGATGTATTTAGTTATTGCAAAGTCTGTTCTGAAAACTCCCTTCACACAAACACACACACACACACACACACACACACACGCACGCACGCACGCACGCACACACACACACACACACACACCTTTAAATAACACACTTCTATTTCATAATCTAAAAGCTGCCCTGTGGGGATTTGACGTGGACAATTTAATATGTGCACAGCAGTAAAAATGTATAAATGAACTTTATTATTAGACACTTTCCCTGCGTTCCAAATCACATACTCTTTCTCTTTCCTACACTACATACTAAAGTACAGAAGAGTTTTAGTCTTTTTACTACACTACATACTAAAGTACAGAAGAGTTTTAGTCTTTTTACTACACTACATACTAAAGTACAGAAGAGTTTTAGGGCCACAGACAGGAGAGAGAAAAAAATCAGATAAGGAAGATTTTTTTTTCATTATGTCGAGAAATGTCAAGAATAAAGACGAATACTCCAAAATGCTATTGGAGTTAGTGGGGGCATTTATGTATTTTCAGCATACTACAGTTGACGTGCATGTATTGGGATGTCCTAAATCTTTTCCTGGCGTACTAAATAGTAGGGAAGTATGGGGACTGGAACGCAGGGTCTAAATAAAAAAAACTAAAAAAACTTCTGACAGGTTTGTAGATTTCCCTCGGGGTGAGAGGGGGAGAAAGGGGGAGAGTGACACAGTTATCTAATTGGCTGTCACCACATATGACGTCATATCTTCATCTCCTTACACACAGACACACACACACACACACACACACACACACACACACACACACACACACACACACACACACACAGGCACACTGGCATGCACACACACACACACACACACTGAAGCAAAGAAACACATACACACACACGCACACACAGGCGCGCTCACACACATGCACACACACACACACACACACACACATGCACACACACACACACACACACACACACACACACACACACACACACACACACACACACACACACACACACACACACACACACACACACACACTGGGCCCCCTCATGGTGTCTGGTCTGTCCCGTTCGGAGCCTCTAAAAATATAAATATATAAAAATACTCTCGAAGTGTCACGACTTGGCCACGCCCCTTTTCACTGCCAGCAACCAATCAGCTTTAAGCTCCGTATCTCTGCTGTATTAGAGGATGCCCGGTGTTACGCTGAGATCTGTTTCCCTGCTGAGAATTGCACGCACCTTTAAAAATACTAAATAATGCGCTTACACTGTCTCTGTTTTTATGAATTATATTGTTGTACTCACATTTTGAGTCACTCTGGATCAACAGTGTGAATTTCATCCACTTAAAGCTATAATGCGTAACTTTTTCATATAAATGACTGTAGGTTATATTCAAGCCATCGCAAAAACGAGTTGACACAAAGTTGATTAAGCCTATTATCAGCTCCAGAAAACTCTCTCTGTATTTCTCAGCATGGCAGCGTTTACAAACTGGTCTCCCCCCCCCCCTCACCCTGACACTGGTGCAGGAGCTCAGAAAAATCCCAAGAAATGTTTCAGTTGTTGATTCTACTGCTAAGAAAAAAAAACCTGGACGTACAGCAGAAGGTATAAAATCCATGTGCCATCACTGAAGGCTTTACCTCATGTAGATGCACCGACAGACAGTGTTGTTGTAATTACTCAGAATTCCTCATGGGGGGCATCAAAACTTACACACTATATCTTGAATTATCACTACAATTTCCGGTATAGTTTCCCTCCTATATTGTTTTTGATATGTCTGAAATAAAATTCAATCAATCAATCAATCAATCAATCAATCAATCCTACAGCTGAGGTGCGGAGTGACAGAAGTTACGCAATATAGCTTTAACGATCACTCCAACTTCTGCTTTTTCCCGCACAGCTAAGGGGAGTGCAGTTTTTGGCAGGGAAGCAAAACTTAACATAACACCGGGGTCTCATGTATATGGTCATAAGGGGGGGGGGGGGGGGGAGAGAGGGGGGAGGAGGAGAAAGGGGGGGGGGAGGAGGAGAGAGGGGGGGAGGAGGAGAGAGGGGGGGGGGAGGAGGAGAGAGGGGTGGGATTCATTCCAAGCAGTCCAACACAGTGACGCTCGCTGAGCTTTTTAAACCTCTGCTGCTCCGCGTCTCAACTTCCACACTCAGGACCGGACTCCCCTCAGGTCGCCACGCCGCCCTATGCGCCTCTCCGCCCGGGCAACTAGGCGACGTGTGTCCGCTGGAAACAACCGACAACCACCAACCAACAACAACTAACGACTTGACTTATCCTCATCCATGTTAGGCTACTCTTTGATTACCTCACTTGGTCTTTCTACCCTCACTGGAGAGCTTTGTATCTCGGTTTTGTGACCCGCTGCGTTCAGATGTATTCATGACAGCTCCCTCTCTGGATTAACGGACCTTGGAAATTACTTTTTTTATTTACTTGTTTTAATTTTTTACGCAAAACTACGCCAAAAAAGTGTGTCACAACTTCAAGCGCTACCGATCGCCCTTTTCCTTTAATTCTTCTGCCTTTCTTCTGCCTTTCTTCCCTCTCTCTCTCTCTCCCACTCCGGTCTGAGCTATAATAAAACATGATGAATAACAACAGCAACATCTACCAGGAGCCTCAACAGATTTTCTACCAGAGCAGCGGCGACATGGAGGGCGAGGATGAGGAGGAGGAGATGCC
>NW_027648071.1:124845-129845 GCF_949987685.1 Ammodytes marinus
AATGAAGAGATAACTGGTTCTGTTGTTAATGAAGAGATAACTGGTTCTGTTAATGAAGAGATAGCTGGTTCTGTTATTAATGAAGAGATAACTGGTTCTGTTGTTAATGAAGAGATAACTGGTTCTGTTAATGAAGAGATAGCTGGTTCTGTTATTAATGAAGAGATAACTGGTTCTGTTATTAATGAAGAGATAACTGGTTCTGTTATTAGTGAAGAGATAACTGGTTCTATTAATGAAGAGATAACTGGTTCTGTTAATGAAGAGATAGCTGGTTCTGTTATTAATGAAGAGATAACTGGTTCTGTTATTAATGAAGAGATAGCTGGTTCTGTTATTAATGAAGAGATAACTGGTTCTGTTATTAATGAAGAGATAACTGGTTCTATTATTAATGAAGAGATAGCTGGTTCTGTTATTAATGAAGAGATAACTGGTTCTGTTATTAATGAAGAGATAACTGGTTCTGTTATTAATGAAGAGATAGCTGGTTCTATTAATGAAGAGATAACTGGTTCTGTTATTAATGAAGAGATAACTGGTTCTGTTATTAATGAAGAGATAACTGGTTCTGTTATTAATGAAGAGATAGCTGGTTCTGTTATTAATGAAGAGATAACTGGTTCTGTTATTAATGAAGAGATAACTGGTTCTATTATTAATGAAGAGATAACTGGTTCTGTTATTAATGAAGAGATAACTGGTTCTGTTATTAATGAAGAGATAGCTGGTTCTGTTATTAATGAAGAGATAACTGGTTCTGTTATTAATGAAGAGATAACTGGTTCTGTTATTAATGAAGAGATAGCTGGTTCTGTTATTAATGAAGAGATAACTGGTTCTGTTATTAATGAAGAGATAGCTGGTTCTAATGAAGAGATAACTGGTTCTGTTATTAATGAAGAGATAGCTGGTTCTGTTATTAATGAAGAGATAACTGGTTCTGTTATTAATGAAGAGATAGCTGGTTCTGTTATTAATGAAGAGATAACTGGTTCTGTTATTAATGAAGAGATAACTGGTTCTGTTATTAATGAAGAGATAGCTGGTTCTATTAATGAAGAGATAACTGGTTCTGTTATTAATGAAGAGATAACTGGTTCTGTTATTAATGAAGAGATAACTGGTTCTGTTATTAATGAAGAGATAACTGGTTCTGTTATTAATGAAGAGATAACTGGTTCTGTTATTAATGAAGAGATAACTGGTTCTATTAATGAAGAGATAACTGGTTCTGTTATTAATGAAGAGATAGCTGGTTCTATTAATGAAGAGATAACTGGTTCTGTTGTTAATGAAGAGATAACTGGTTCTGTTATTAATGAAGAGATAACTGGTTCTGTTATTAATGAAGAGATAGCTGGTTCTGTTGTTAATGAAGAGATAACTGGTTCTGTTATTAATGAAGAGATAGCTGGTTCTGTTATTAATGAAGAGATAACTGGTTCTGTTATTAATGAAGAGATAACTGGTTCTGTTATTAATGAAGAGATAGCTGGTTCTAATGAAGAGATAGCTGGTTCTATTATTAATGAAGAGATAGCTGGTTCTGTTATTAATGAAGAGATAGCTGGTTCTGTTAATGAAGAGATAGCTGGTTCTGTTATTAATGAAGAGATAACTGGTTCTGTTATTAATGAAGAGATAACTGGTTCTATTAATGAAGAGATAACTGGTTCTATTAATGAAGAGATAACTGGTTCTATTAATGAAGAGATAGCTGGTTCTGTTATTAATGAAGAGATAACTGGTTCTGTTATTAATGAAGAGATAACTGGTTCTGTTAATGAAGAGATAACTGGTTCTATTAATGAAGAGATAGCTGGTTCTGTTATTAATGAAGAGATAACTGGTTCTGTTAATGAAGAGATAACTGGTTCTATTAATGAAGAGATAGCTGGTTCTGTTATTAATGTAGAGATAGCTGGTTCTGTTATTAATGAAGAGATAGCTGGTTCTGTTATTAATGAAGAGATAACTGGTTCTATTAATGAAGAGATAACTGGTTCTATTAATGAAGAGATAACTGGTTCTATTAATGAAGAGATAACTGGTTCTGTTAATGAAGAGATAGCTGGTTCTGTTATTAATGAAGAGATAACTGGTTCTGTTAATGAAGAGATAACTGGTTCTATTAATGAAGAGATAGCTGGTTCTGTTATTAATGAAGAGATAACTGGTTCTGTTAATGAAGAGATAACTGGTTCTATTAATGAAGAGATAGCTGGTTCTGTTAATGAAGAGATAACTGGTTCTATTAATGAAGAGATAGCTGGTTCTGTTATTAATGAAGAGATAACTGGTTCTGTTATTAATGAAGAGATAGCTGGTTCTGTTATTAATGAAGAGATAACTGGTTCTGTTATTAATGAAGAGATAACTGGTTCTATTAATGAAGAGATAACTGGTTCTGTTATTAATGAAGGGATAGCTGGTTCTGTAGGTTCTGCTGGTTCTGTAGGTTCTGTAGGTTCTGTTGGTTCTGTTGGTTCTGTAGGTTCTATTCTGGGCTTTCTGCTTTGGAACGGTTTGTTAAAGGTTCAATGGACTGAGTCACTGACAAAGACTTTCTCTTAATGACATTTTTCCTTCAGCGCGTTCCCCAATGCCATGTTTAAACTCTGTGTGTTTGTGTGTGTGTGTGTGTGTGTGTGTGTGTGTGTGTGTGTGTGTGTGTGTGTTACAGTGTGTGTGTGTGTGTGTGTTACAGTGTGTGTGTGTGTGTGTGTTACAGTGTGTGTGTGTGTGTGTGTGTGTGTGTTACAGTGTGTGTGTGTGTGTGTGTGTGTTACAGTGTGTGTGTGTGTGTGTGTAATGATTTCCATGTGTTGTAGCAGTCAGCACACAGGAATGTCCAGCTGAAGCCAGACCCCCCCACACACTCTCTCTCTCACACACACACACACACACACACACACACACACACACACACACACACACACACACACACACACACCCTGTGTCAGTGTGTCACATGTAATAGCCCTTTTAGTTTGAGCGTCTCATGCTGGAGTCACCAGAACTATTTATAATATTTATACAAACATGGCGACTTTAAATTCACTGGGAGAATGTTATTAGGAGTATTTATAAGATTTCTGGAGATGTCATCCACCGGCACTGTTTACGCTTTTCTTAGCTCATTGTTGGGCATTTTAAAGTTACACAATGTAACTTTATTTGAACAGGGACAAAAGAAACATTAAAGGTGCAGTGTGTAATATGACATCATCAAGAAAGTTCTAGAAAGTTCTAGAATGCAACGCTCCCTGGGTAACCCCAACCCTTTTGAATAATAACAGAAGCTACAGTGGCCTTCAAGGACAAGAACAATTCTAAATTTTAAACAATGCACCTGATGACATTCCAACTATGACACTTTCAAAATGGCGGCACTTTGGTCCAAAATATGCAGAAATATGGACATATATGAGACCCTTTCTAAGGGGAAAAAAATAATTCAAAAATTTTTTTTCAGCTATTATGCACTAAATTAAATGTACTTATGGATATTATAATTACTTTCTACAAAATCTGCTAGGAAATAAAACCCCAAATTCTACACACTGCAGGTTTAACCTTGTTTAGATCAAGAGGAGAGATGCTTTGTACCAGGTTTTAGAAAACTGCTACTGTCCACCTGTAGTCCCTGGGCAGGTCAACTAAACAAGATACAGTAATATATAAACATGGGATTAAACATTACACACACACACACACACACACACACACACACACACACACACACACACACACACACACACACACACACACAAACCCTGCATTCCGAATTCCGAATTTGCATACTTTCTACTATTTAGTTTGGTAGAAAAAATATTTAGGATGTCCCGATTCTTGTGGCCAGATTTAGGATGGTTAGAAGTACCCGGATGTCCTACTTCATGCGGCCAAGATTGTTAGTGTAGAAAACTGAAGTGACGTCACATCGACGAAGCCTCCGTATGAAAACAAACGGGGATGAGACGGATATAAAAGCAAGAGGCAAGATCAAGGCGCAATGTTAGGATGAAATAAGAGAGTAAAGTATGTCCCAATAGTATGCCTACTGCATCCTAACTAGATTATTTTTATCGTCGGATGTAGTATGTAGAATAGAAAAAAGAAAGAG
This sequence comes from Ammodytes marinus, assembly GCF_949987685.1. Classification (NCBI taxonomy): domain Eukaryota; kingdom Metazoa; phylum Chordata; class Actinopteri; order Uranoscopiformes; family Ammodytidae; genus Ammodytes; species Ammodytes marinus. The sequence continues at coordinate 128,975 of NW_027648071.1, forward strand.
GAGGAGATTCAGAACGCAGGGTCAGCCAGTGTCTTTGGGAAAGAAAAGGAGGCATCACACACACACACACACACACACACACACACACACACACACACACACACACACACACACACACACACACAGGCTGATGGATGTGCGCTGGTGGCAGGAGGTGTCGTCCTGTGACAGTGAGCCAGAGGTCAGAGGTCAGAGGTCAGAGGTCACGTTCATGGGGATGAAAGGAGCTTCAGCACGGAGACAAGTCGTCTGTGTGTGTGTGTGTGTGTGTGTGTGTGTGTGTGTGTGTGTGTGTGTGTGTGTGTGTGTGTGTGTGTGTGTGTGTGTGTGAGTGTGTGTGTGTGTGTGTGTGTGTGTGTGTGTGTGTGTGTGTGTGTGTGTGTGTGTGTGTGTGTGTGTGTGTGTGTGTGTGTGTGTGTGTGTGTGTGTGTGTGTGTGTGTGTGTGTGTGTGTGTGTGTGTGTGTGTGTGTGTGTGTGTGTGTGTGTGTGTGTGTGTGTGTGTGAGTGTGTGTGTGTGTGTGTGTGTGTGTGTGTGTGTGTGTGAGTGTGTGAGAGTGTGTGAGTGTGTGTCTGTCTGTCTGTCTGTCTGTCTGTCTGTCTGTCTGTCTGTCTGTCTGTCTGTCCTCTTCACAGCAGACCCGGGTTAGAATCCAGCCCGGGTCGTTCTCTGCATGTCATTCCCCTCTCTGACACATTTCATCTCTGTCTCTACAAACTGTTAGCCTGTACATCCAGACCCATATCTAGAACGATAGAGGGTCTGGCCACAATCAATAGACCTTCCCAACTCAAGGGGCGGCTCCTACTCGTGCATTTCAAATGCCACTGAACACAATCGGATAGCACTACAACCAATCGGCAAAACAGAAC
>NW_027648071.1:144845-147345 GCF_949987685.1 Ammodytes marinus
CCCTCCCTGTCTGTCTGTCTAACCCTTCCCCCCCGTCTTCCCTGTCATCTCCAGGTGATCGCCCCAGAGGAGATAGTGGATCCTAACGTGGATGAACACTCAGTCATGACGTACCTCTCTCAGTTCCCAAAGTCCAAGCTGAAGCCTGGAGCTCCTCTCAGGGCCAAGGTGCTGCACCCCAAACGGGCCAAGGCATACGGGCCGGGTGGGTACAATACAACACCCCCAATGTTATAAAGCTATAGGCAAGGCAAGGCAAGGCAAGTTTATTTATATAGCACAATTCAAACACAAGGCCACTCAAAGTGCTTTACAGGGGCAAGATTAAAATACATAAAACACATTAGAAGACATTTAAAAGCGAATGAAAAGAAGTAAAACATTTAAATAAAATAAAAAGTACAGGTTAAAATGGAAACAGAAAAGTCTTCAGACTCGATTTAAAAGAACTGAGGGTTGCAGCAGAGTGCGTAACACACACACACACACACACACACACACACACACACACACACACACACACACACACACACACACACACACGCGTAACGTTCAAGAGGGCCAAGGCTTACGGGCCGGGTGGGTACAAAACAATACACCACCAGTTTGTATTTAACTTATGTAAAGCTATAATGCGTAACTTGGTGGGTACAAAACAATACAACACCAATGTGTAATGACAACAACACCCTGTGTCTGTGAATCTATATGAGGTAAAGCCTTCATTGATGGCACATGGATTTTATACCATAAGCCAAGTCATATGGGCCGGATGGGTACAATAAAACACCCCCACCAGTGTGTTTTTAACGTATTTAAAGCTATAATGCGTAACGTTCAAGAGGGCCAAGGCTTACGGGTCAGGTGGGTACAATAATACTACTGATACTATTACTACTGCTATTTTACATACTGATCAGTTTAAATCTTAGCCTGGCACCGCCCGCTACCTACTTCTGCTCAATTTTCATTTCTCTTGTAATAGGAAAATTAAGCAACAGTGATACGTTAATAGTAGCATCAGGTTTTATTTCAATCATACAGCAAGGATCTCCGCGGAGAGGCCACTAATACAATCACATGTTAGTATGTTGTAAGAGTGAGCCTCGTCCTAATACAGACATGACATATTTAAAGAACATTTAGGGGGAGGAACCGGTTGAGAGGCAGAAACATGGGAGGGGTTTGGGAGGGGTTAGGTTGCTCTGAGAACGACAGACAGGCCAGGGAGGGGGGGAATTGAGCGAAATACAAGAGGGTGGGGGGCGGGTGGGAGAGACAGGTATGGAGACAGACAGGGGGAGAAATACAATTGATATTATAATCGTGGGCCAGAACAACGGGAGGTCGTCTACAGGAACATTGCCTTCTTTTCAGATGTATAATCAGGCTGGCTAATCTCCCATCACACTCTTCAGCAGTCAGTCTGGAATAACTCTATAATTATTATAAATTGTTATTATTTTTTATTTTTTTCGATTATTTTTTGGCATTTCAAGCTTTATTAGACAGTACAGAGTTGAAATGGGGAGACAGAGAGAGAGAGAGAGAGAGAGAGAGAGACAGAGAGAGAGAGAGGGGGTGGATGACCTGCAGTAAAGGTCCACGGGTCGGATTTGAACCAGCGACCACTGCAACGAAGGCCGGAGCCGATATGGTACACGCTCTATCCACTACACTATTATAAGTTATTCTTATTATCAATATAAATGTTAATGTGTTCCAGGTATCGAGGCGCGCGGTAACGTGGTCCTCAAACCAGCAGAGTTCCTGGTGGAGACGGTTGAAGCCGGACTGGGAGAAATACTGGTTTATGTAGAAGACCCTGAAGGCCACACGGAGGAGGTGAGACAGACAGACAGGGAGACAGACAGACAGACAGACAGACAGACACACAGACAGGGAGACAGGGAGGGAGACAGACAGACAGGGAGACAGAGAGACAGACAGGGAGGGAGGGAGGGAGACACACACACAGACAGACAGACAGGGAGGGAGAGAGACACACAGACAGACAGACATACAGACAGACAGGGAGACAGGGAGACAGGGAGGGAGAGAGGGAGACAGACAGGGAGGGAGACAGACAGGGAGACAGACAGGGAGACAGACAGAGGAGGTGAGACAGACAGACAGACAGGGAGGGAGGGAGACAGGGAGGGAGACAGGGAGGGAGGGAGACGGACAGACAGACACACAGACAGGCACACACACAGACAGACAGGGAGGGAGACAGGGAGACAGGGAGAGAGACAGACACACAGACAGACAGATAGACAGACAGGGAGGGAGAGAGAGAGAGACAGACAGACAGACAGACAGACAGGGAGACAGGGAGGGAGACAGACAGACAGACAGACAGACAGACAGACAGACAGACAGACAGACAGACAGACAGTCAGACGGACAGACAGACACAGACAGGCAGACAGGGAGGGAGAGAGACAGACGGACGGACGGACAGACAGATAAACAGACAGTCAGACGGACAGACAGACAG
>NW_027648071.1:157345-159845 GCF_949987685.1 Ammodytes marinus
GTACTTTAGTATGTAGTGTAGTATATATATACCTGAGTATGTGTCTGTCAATGAATGAATACCCTCCTGTCTTCAGGTGAAATGCTTTGGTCCAGGTCTCTCTCTGTGTGTGTGTGTGTGTGTGTGTGTGTGTGTGTGTGTGTGTGTGTGTGTGTGTGTGTGTGTGTGTGTGTGTGTGTGTGTGTGTGTGTGTGTGTGTGTGTGTGTATAAAATATGATAACACCCCTTCCTCTCTCCAGGTGAAATGTTTTGGTCTGTCTGTGTGTCTGTCTGTCTCTCTGTGTGTCTGTCTGTCTGTCTGTCTCTCTGTGTGTCTGTCTGTCTGTCTGTCTGTCTATAATATATAATAACATCCCCTCCTCTCCTCAGGTGAAGTGTTTTGGTCTGTCTGTGTGTCTGTGTGTCTTTCTGTGTGTCTGTCTGTGTGTCGGTCTGTCTGTCTGCCTGCCTGCCTGCCTGCCTGCCTGCCTGTCTGTCTGTCTGTCTGTCTGTGTGTCTGTCTGTCTGTCTGTCTGTCTGTCTGTCTGTCTGTCTGTCTGTCTGTCTGTCTGTCTGTCTGTCTGTATATAACATAACACCCCCTCCTCTCCTCAGGTGAAGTGTTTTGGTCCAGGTCTGGAGCCTGTCGGCGTCATAGTGAACAAACCTTCAGATTTCACCATCGACACCAACGGAGCGGGGAGAGGAGAGCTCAAGATCTACGCCCAGGTATCTCACTAAATTATGTCGGACTTGAGACTGAATCTGTGTCTCAATACGAATAAATAGACTGTGGCTCAGGTGGTTAAGCGGGTTGGCCAACGATCCAAGGGTTGGCGGTTCAATCCCCGCCCGGCCACCTGTGTCATGGTTGTTGTGTCCTTGGGCAAGACACTTCACCCACCTTGCCCTGTGTGAATGTGTATGATTGCTGTATGTTTGAGGTGGTGGTCGGAGGGGCCGTTGGCGCTGAATGGCAGCCACGCTTCCGTCAGTCTGCCCCAGGGCAGCTGTGGCTACTCTCGTAGTTTACCACCACCGGTATGACTGAGTGTGAACGAATTGAACCAGGAAATGTAAAGCGTCTTTGAGTGCCTAGGCAATAAAGCGCTATATAAAACCTATCAATTATTATTATTATTAAGTTATAATTGAAGATGTTCTCTCTTCTAAGCCTCACATTGAACAACTTGTTTTTTTTTGGTGCTAATTTTTTTAATTTCAATATCAACATTGCACAGTTCATATTATTAAACCAAATAAAAACATATTTTCAAATAACTTTATTCTTTCATGTTTTGATAATGTGTTTCCCTCATTGGTGTGTCTGTCTGTCTGTCTGTCTGTCTGTCTGTCTGTCTGTCTGTCTGTCTGTCTGTCTGTCTGTCTGTCTGTCTGTCTGTGTTCCAGGATGCAGAAGGCTTCCCGATCGACATCCAGATCTCAGATAACGGAGACAGCACGTTCCTGTGTGTGTACGTCCCGACCAAACCGGTCAAACACACCATCATAGTGACGTGGGCAGAAGTCAACGTACCCAGCAGCCCATTCAGGGTAGACAGAACCTCTTACTACACATTCTGGCCTTTATGAGATATCTCTGCTACACTACTGCTGCTTTGAAAGAGCCCTTGTTGATATCAGAAAGATCTATCTTATCGGGGAAAAACTCAAAATGTTAACCTCTGCCTAAAAGTGGCTCCGAGGAACTGTCATTGTGTGTTAATTCTAGCGCCCCCTTTGGACTAAAAGCGGTAGTGTTTTTACCACGCCAGCTATTGTTCCTGGGTGAGCGTATACCCATGACAAAGGCATTAAGAAAAACGATAGAAAAATAACATTCTTTGTTGCACTGATGGTCCCGTTTGCTGTTACATGTAATTTATGATCATCAGAGGAAAAATGAGACTGTTTCAGAAATATTTAAAAGTTCCTCGTAGATACTTTAACTTGCTAAAAGTTAATAAAGGCAAATGTCTTCTGAAAACTGTGGTATTTGTAATTGTTTAATTAGAGGAAACTACTTTGCAGAAACACATAGTTGCACACAATCAACATAGACATTTTACTTTTTTGGGTTTTATTTGTGAATGAGTATCAACAGAAATACAAAATAATATGGGACCTAGTATTGAACCTTGAGGAACTCCACAAGCAACAAAATGCAAACATGTTTTGGTCAATGGCTTACATATTTCTTGAACGATCTTGCTGAAAATTTAATCATATGTGTATGTCGGTCCCATGAGGCTGTGTACCAAATATGGTGATGATAGGTTGAAAATCCATAAAGTATTTGTCACATGACTGTATTTCAGTTCGTGCAAATGAGGTAAAATCCAGTTTTTCATTTATTAAATGGTAAATTTACTCCACTTCTAAAGCTCTTTTCCCTGGTTTTTCACAGACCCAAAGCGCTTTACATTGTTTTGTACACATTCACCCATTCACACACACATTCACACACCGATAGCAGCAGCAGCTACCACGCAGGGTGCAAGCTAACTATCAGGAGACATT
>NW_027648071.1:167345-174845 GCF_949987685.1 Ammodytes marinus
CCGAGCTCACCATAGAGATACTGTCTGACTCTGGGGCCAAGGCAGAGGTGGGTGGAAGAAGTTTTTTTTGGTTAAAGACCTACTTCACCAGTGGGAATATGAAGGTGTATTGAACTCTGAGATCCTATGTAGTATAAATATGCAAACATTTTAGAAATCGGTTCATCCTAGCCTGAGAAAAGGCAGAAAGAGTGTTTTATGGTCTCACTGTCTAACCCTACATTTGACTAGTGTGACATCACTTCAGTAAAAATGTAGGGTTAGGATTAACAGGACAGCTGGGCCAAGGGAAGACTGAGGGAAGAAAAACCTCATTCATTATGTTATAATAGTGATTTAATAATGATAGAATCCATATGGGTGAAGTGTTCCTTTAAGGCCAGGACACACCAGCCCGATAATCGCCGTCGTCAAAAAAAAAGACGAATCTGTTTGGTGTGTGCCGTGACGTCGGCCGACGTAGAGGTCGTCGGGCTTGTTTTGAGCCTGTCGGCCGCCGATTGAACATGTTCAATCGGCGGCCGACCGTCTTTCATTTGGAGCAATTTGATTGGTGGAGGGCTAGCGAATCAGTGAAGCCCGGAAGTGAGGCGGGTAGCACAAACAGCTAACAACAGCTAGCCATCGTTTTAATGTGTTTGTTCGTTTCGTTTTGAGAGTACTCACATGCATCAACCCTTGTTGACTGCTCGACACCATGCTCGACACTCTCTGCTAAAAATTGTGCTCTTATGGTCCATAAATATAAATACGTATTTCTATCTATGTTTATGCTCTAGAGAGATGTCCAATCATTTCCGGCTTTCGTATTTTTTCGGGCCACAATACAGATTAGCGCCGCCTGCTGTTGTGGAGACATTACGTCCCGCGAGCGTACGGAAAATAAACAGTCGTCTCGGTGTGTTCTTTAGCAGCGACGGGAAGCTGGAGCTTCCTGAAACGGCCGACTCCATTTTTTTTGACGACGGCGATTATCGGGCTGGTGTGTCCTGGCCTTTAAAGAAAACTTTACTAAAGTCCAATATGAAAACAAGTCTATACTCAGTTTGAAAAGACAGATGATTATGGTCAGCATTCAGTTATGAATGATCAAAACATTTATGTCATGAGACAAGAGTCAAATTAAACTAATCAATATTATACAATGTTCTTCCATATTTTATTTCCATTCATTCACTTTTAAATATTTTATCATATTTTATATTTGCTTTTTTTAATGTTTATTCTATACTTGATGTATTCTAATCTTGCCCCTGTAAAGCACTTTGAATGGCCTTGTGTCTGAATTGTGCTACAGCCCCGGAAAAAATTAAGAGACCAGTCTGGATTGTTCTTCAATCTTTATCTCTAAATTACTTATTGAAAATGCTCTTTAATGACAATATTTTTATTGTGAATTTGGTAGAAATGTAGCTATAAGTTTATATTATAAAACCAAAATGTTCATTCTACTCAAACATATGCCTCTAAAGAGTAAAACGAGAGACACTGAACATTTGGAGTGGTCTCTTCATTTTTTCCAGAGCTGTATAGAACTAAACTTGCCTTGCCTTCCACAGGTGCATGTTAAGGATGACACAGATGGGACGTACAGCTATTGATATATTTTAATCTTGATGTATTTCTTGCCCCTGAAAGCACTTTAAATCGCCTCGTGTCTGAATTGTGCTATAGAAATAAACTTGCCTTGCCTTGCCTTGCCTTCCACAGGAAAATGAATGTAGAGATAAGAGTAAAATTAAACTAATCAATATCAAATTGTCTTCCACAGGTGCATGTGCAGAATAACAGCGATGGGACGTACAGCATCACGTACATCCCTCATGTGCACGGCTTGTACAGCATCACAGTGAAGTATGGAGGACGCGCTGTGCCTCAGTTCCCCATCACACTGCAGGTCCATCCAGCTGTGGACACCAGCGGGGTGAAGGTCTACGGACCGGGGGTCGAACCCAGGGGTGAGGGATTGATTTTATTTATTTGTTTAAACTTATTTTATTTATTTATTTACTTTTTTAATTATTTTAATGAATAGTTTTTTATTTAATTTTTATTGTATTTTATTTTTTTATTTTAAAATGTATTTTATTTTATTGTATTAACAATATTTTTTAATTTAAATTTTGTTTAACTTTTGTGAAAATTCTTCAATTGTAAAAATCTTAATAAGTTCGATTTAGAGAAAAAAAAATAAAAAAAAAATAAAACATGAGTTTTCTTTTAGGGATGCACTGAATTCGTTTTTCGGTAACTGTAATTGTTCGGCTGATTATAGCAAAAAAAAAAAGAAAAGCTCTTTCAGTGTTCGGCCAAATAAGTGAAAATATGTTTTTGAGAGAAACCAGCGTGCTGTTCTGATGAGTCAAAGATTTTTATAATAAAAATATTTTATTTTACAAAAAAAATAAAAAATTATATTGTGCTTGGTTTTGTTTGTGCTGGAATGTTAAAAACATGTTCAGTTTAAATTTATATTTTAAAATTGTAGTTTTGTAATTAATGCAACGGTGAAAAAAAGATTTCAATAAGATACAGTTAATGAAAAACTGCGGGTAAAAAATTCATTTCAGTGCATCCCTAGTTATTTATTTAGTTTTGGGATAACTAATATCAATCAATAAAGAGACACTCTAACCACATTGCTTGTATGTTTTGCATCCCAGGCAGATTTTAGATAGTTTGTTTAAATTGGTTAAAGGATATAAACGTATTTATTAATATAATAATTATATGTTTTGTATCCCAGGCGTGCTGAGAGAGGTGACCACTCATTTCACGGTGGACGCTCGCGCTCACTATAAGAGTGGAGGAGGACACATCAAAGCCAACATCTCAAACCCCTCAGGCACTAACACAGACGCTTACATCACAGACAAGGGAGACGGCACGTACAGGGTGGAATACACACCTTATGAAGACGGTAAGGGTTTACAGACAGACAGACAGACAGACAGACAGACAGACAGACAGACAGACAGACAGACAGACAGACAGACAGACACACAGACAGACAGACAGACAGACACACACACACACACACCCCTCAATATGTCTATAATGTAAATTTTGTCAGCTGAGAAATTAGTAATATATCAGGTTATTTAAGTTTAGTTTTATATATTTTTTTAAATCATTTTGGAAGCCTCTGTTGCACATCACGTCATATCAAACGTTTTAGTAATTGTGAGTTTCTTGTAACTTATAAATAGCGTTCAGGGTCTTAATGACGATGTGTGAATATGAAATGTATCTGAGCTGAGCTTTAAATGGAGCCTGATGACCTCATGTCTGCTGGAGGAAACTCAAGACAAATGAAACAGTGACAGAGTTATAAATATAGTGTTTATAGTATCGTATTTATATTAATCACATGATCAACTCTGCAGCCACACAACTCTCCTCTCGTTAAATAAATAGACTCTGGAGAAGTTAATGCAAATGGTAAATTGTCTCCACTTATAAAGCTCTTTTCCCTGGTTTTTCACAGACCCAAAGCGCTTTACATTGTTTTGTACACATTCACCCATTCACACACACACATTCACACACCGATAGCAGCAGCAGCTACCACGCAGGGTGCAAGCTAACTATCAGGAGACATTTAGGGTTCAGTGTCTCTTTGCCCAGGGACACTTGGACATGTGGCGGGGAGACGGGGGATCCAACCACCGACCCTGTAACCCAGTGGACGACCACACTACACACTTCACCACAGCCGCCCTTAGTGTTCTAACAGTCAGGGAATATTATAAGATATAAGAAGATATAAATGCCTTACCCAAACCATTTCACCTATGTGTTTGTAAAGATGTCTAATAACACATAAAAAAAAATGAAATTCAGCTCCCCCTAGGAATATCTGAGGGATCTGCTGAAAGTTTGGGGTTCCCGGAACAACTGTTAACCTCGGCTTTAAGTAGCTTGTGAGGGACAAACTAGGTTTTTTAGGATTCTGAATTGACTACAAGCATTTCTTAGTGTCAAAACGTACACATAAAGGTAAAAAGGAAGACTTTGTTAAGGCCTTTAGCTGCTAGCTGACAGAGTAGGTAGCAATGTGTATATTAATAGCTCCTAGCAGCAGATGGTTTTCCACTGATAGTAAAGAGGGACACGGTGGAGCCCAGTGCATTGTGGGACAGAATAACTTTCCTCTCTGTGATGGCTTCAGACTGGAGGGATTCTAATGAAAGATGATGACGGACACATTTTCTTATGTTGCTCTCAAACACTCATTAATTGACAGACAGACAGACAGACAGACAGACAGACAGACAGACAGACAGACAGACAGACTAAAGAACTTAACTTAACTAGTTACATTAGTTAAAAACACATTTTAAATATGATTTCATGTGATTCTATATGTATTCAAGATTATTTCATTAATTGCCTGGCGTGTGATGACCAATAAAATATCGGTGGCAGGTCACTCATAGACGCTCAGATTGACCAAAGTGCCATTTATTTCACACATTTAATTTCATTACACTTTTCCTCAGTTGAAGTTTTCTACTGTTGTTGTAGATGCCGAGAACTGCAGAGATTATTCCCGAACTTTTGACATGGTTGTTAATATTTACGCTGCGTGGAAAGTAGAAAGTTGAATACTTCTTTATAGTCACACTAGCCCCTAACCTGCGACCTTAACACTAAAGTTAAGATCATCTTATCCATCGAACCTGTAGCAGTGAAAATAATAATGTTAAAACGTCATGTGTTTGTCTCAAGGGTATAGAATTAGGTCTAAAAAGAGATTTAGATCTGTCCTACTATGACGTACACAAAGCAAAACTGTCTCTATCTATCTATCTATCTATCTATCTATCTATCTATCTATCTATCTATCTATCTATCTATCTATCTATCTATCTATCTATCTATCTATCTATCTATCTATCTATCTATCTATCTATCTATCTATCTATCCATCCATCCATCCAGGTCTTCATCTGATAGAGGTCCTGTTTGACGAGGTGTCAGTTCCAAAGAGCCCGTTGAGAGTGTCAGTGTCAGAGGGCTGTGACCCCAGCAGGGTGAGAGCGTATGGGCCCGGGCTGGAGGAAGGGCTGGTCCATAAGCCCAACCGCTTCACTGTGGAGACCAGGTAAGACAGACAGACAGACAGACAGACAGACAGACAGACAGACAGACAGACAGACTGACAGACAGACAGACACACAGACAGACACACAGACACACAGACACACATACAGAGACACAGACAGACACACAGACACACACACAGACAGACACACAGACACACACACAGACAGACAGACATTGCTCTATGCTTAATGACCCCTCAGGGGTGCTGGTACGGGGGGTTAGACAGACAGACAGACAGACAGACACACAGACAGACACACACAGACTGACAGACAGACAGACAGACAGACAGACAGACAGACAGACAGACAGACAGACAGACAGACAGACAGACAGACAGACAGACATTGCTCTATGCTTTATGACCTCTCTTGTCCCATAGGGGTGCTGGTACGGGGGGTTTGGGGCTGGCTATCGAGGGCCCCTCTGAAGCTAAGATGTCCTGTAAAGATAATAAAGATGGCAGCTGCTCGGTGGAGTACATCCCCTTTACACCCGGAGACTACGATGTTAACATCACCTTTGGAGGGCTGCCGATCCCAGGTGAGGGCTATGAAGACTGTTCACAATTTGGGGCGACTGTGGCTCAGTTGGCAGAGCGGGTCGGCCGATGATCAAAGGGTTGGAGGTTCGATCCCCGCCCTGCCACCTGTGTCATGGTTGTTGTGTCTTTGGGCAAGACACTTCACCCACCTTGCCCTGTGTGAATGTCGATAGTTAGCCTGCTGCTATCGGTGTATGAATGTGTGTGTGAATGGTAACGTGGGAAAGGAAAACAGGTCTCCCTTGCAAAAGAGTCTTCGGTCTCAATGGGATTTACCTGTAGAAATAAAGGTTAAAAAAAATATATATACAGTATAAATAAAAAAATACATGTTAACTTAGCCTCTGTAAACCTGGTTATAAAATAGTGTAGATATTAATGTATGATATCAAAGTCAGGGCTGCCTATCCCAGGTGAGGGCTCTGAAACTCTCTCATTATTCACTGTTAGAGACATATTTTATGTTTAAAATCTATTTTATGAAATTAAATATAAAAATATATTTGATCGATTTAAATTTTGTTTTATTTATTATTATTATTATTATTATTATTATTATTATTATTATTATTATTATTATTATTATTATTATTATTATTATATTATTATTATTATTATTATTATTATTATTATATTATTATTATTATTATTATTATTATTATTATTATTATTATTATTATTATTATTATTGTATATATTTTTGATACATTTTTATTTATTTATTATTAATATTATTATATGTATAGCTATATATAATATATATATTTTTAATGTTTTATTCCTTATGCAGGCAGTCCTTTCAGAGTGCCAGTGCGAGAGCTGGTTGACCCCAGTAAGGTGAAGTGTTCTGGGCCGGGGTTGGGCAGTGGTGTGAGGGCTCACGTCCAGCAGACCTTTACTGTCGACACCAGCAAGGCAGGAGTCGCTCCCCTGGAAGTACTGCTCTATGGACCCTCTGGTGAGAGTCTGTCTGTCTGTCTGTCTGTCTGTCTGTCTGTCTGTCTGTCTGTCTGTCTGTCTGTCTCTCTGTCTGTCTGTCTCTCTGTCTGTCTGTCAAATATTGGGGCGCTCTGGTGTCGTAGTGGATAGAGCGTGTACTATATTGCCTCCGGCCTTCGTTGCAGTAGTCGCGGGTTCAAATCCGACCCGTGGACCTTTACTGCAGGTCATCCCCCTCTCTCTCTCTCTCTCTCTCTCTCTCTCTTTCTTTCTGTCTCTCTCTCTGTCTCCCCATTTCAACTCTCTACTGTCTAATAAAGCTTTAAAATGCCAAAAAATTATCTGTAAAAATGAATATTAATTGATTTTTACCTGTGTGTGTGTTTTAACTTAATGTTAATTCATTCTAACCTGTGTTTCTCTGCAGGTGTGTGTGAGCCTCTGAGTGTGTCAGATAACGGGGATGGGACCCACACAGTGACATACACTCCGCTCAGTGACGGGCCCTACACCGTGTGTGTGAAGTACGCAGAGCAAGAAGTGCCTCGCAGGTCAGTTCACACAGATACCTGTCTGTCTGTCTGTCTGTCTGTCTGTCTGTCTGTCTGTCTGTCTGTCTGTCTGTCTGTCTGTCTGTCTGTCTGTCTGTCTGTCTGTCTGTCTGTCTGTCTGTCTGTGTGTCTGTCTGTGTGTCTGTCTGTGTGTGTGTGTGTCTGTCTGTCTGTCTGTCTGTCTGTCTGTCTGTCTGTCTGTCTGTCTGTCTGTCTGTCTGTCTGTCTGTCTGTACTGTACATGACGAAACAATGATGTAGATCTTAAAGGTGTTGTCAGCGATTGGGGAGATGATCAAAGGGTTGGCGGTTCGATCCCCGCTCTGCCACCTGTGTCATGGTTGTTGTGTCCTTGGG
>NW_027648071.1:179845-180993 GCF_949987685.1 Ammodytes marinus
AAAGTAAAGTTGTTGTTTTTCGGAGACCACTGATGGCCAGTAGTATTCACTACACAGTCGATGTATCTGTTTTGTATTTAATGTTAAACTTCTGTCTGTGTGTGTGTGTGTGTGTGTGTGTGTGTGTGTGTGTGTGTGTGTGTCTGTCTGTCTGTCTGTCTGCCTGCCTCCTGTCTCCCTCTCTCCTTGTCTCCCTCTCTCCCTGTCTGTCTGTCTGTCTGCCTCCCTGTCTGTCTGTCTGTCTGTCTGTCTGTCTGTCTGCCTGCCTGCCTCCCTGTCTCCCTCTCTCCTTGTCTCCCTCTCTCCCTGTCTGTCTGCCTGCCTCTCTCTCTCCTGTCTCCCTGTCTGTCTGTCTGTCTGTCTGTCTGTCTGTCTGTCTGTCTGTCTGTCTGTCTGTCTGTCTGTCTGTCTGTCTGTCTGTCTGCCTCCCTGTCTCTCCCTCTCTGTCTGTCTGTCTGTCTGTCTGTCTGTCTGTCTGTCTGTCTGTCTGTCTGTCTGTCTGTCTGTCTGTGTGCCTCCCTGTCTCCCTCCCTCCCTGTCTTTCTGTCTCCCTGTCTGTCTCCCTCCCTCCCTGTCTGTCTGTCTGTCTCTCCCTCTCTCCCTGTCTCTCTCTCTCCCTGTCTGTCTGTCCAGGATCCCGAGGCTAAGCAAAGAAGGCTAACATCCGGGACAACAGAGACGGGACCTACACAGTGTCCTACGTCCCCGACATGACGGGGCGTTACACCATCACCATTAAATACGGAGGAGATGAGATCCCATATTCACCGTACAGGATCCACGCTATGCCCACTGGGGACGCCAGCAAGTGTCTGGTTACAGGTTAGTTAATATTTTTATTTTATTTTATTTTATTTTATTTTATTTTATTTTATTTTATTTTATTTTATTTTATTTTATTTTATTTTATTTTATTTTATTTTATTTTATTTATTTTATTTTATTTTATTTTTATTTTTTTTTAAATGGATGAGTGAGTGATATGTCTCATATAAACCTATTCACTGACTGTCTTGTTGTTTTCATACAGTGTCGATCGGAGGACACGGCTGGGTGAGTTCAGCTGCTGACGTTAAATATAAGATTTTGCTTTCACTTCAATGTTTCATGAAGATTTTTTAATTTTGTTTTACCTATGGGAGCATTTT
>NW_027648071.1:181193-188693 GCF_949987685.1 Ammodytes marinus
CTGTCTGTCTGTCTGTGTGTCTGTCTGTCTGTCTGTCTGTCTGTCTGCCTGCCTGTCTATCCGTCTGTCTGTCTGTCTGTCTATCTATCTGAAACTAAAAGTTATAAAAGCACATTCTATCTTATAAAAGTGTATCATCCCTTACCGGTGATTTCTCCTTTCTGCACGGTGAAGGGGATGACCAGACTGAAGGGGCGCAGAATGGGCTCTATGTCCACCGGGCTCGTGATGACGTCATCAGTGGCCTGCACCAATGGGAGGGAGGAGGTTAGTGACATCACAGTGACATCATAATGGGATATTGTCCAATGAGAGGAGAGGAATGCACAGCTGGAAGGCAGAGGGGCGAATAGAGCAGCAATAAGGTTTTGGTATGAAAGCAGTTAAATTGGATTTTTATAAAAATAAAATAAAATAAAATAAAATAAAATAAAATAAAATAAAATAAAATAAAATAAAATAAAATAAAATAAAATAAAATAAAATAAAATAAAATAAAATAAAATAAAATAAAATAAAATAAACAATTAAAGAAATGCAAATAATAAAAAGCATTCTATAAATAAATATAATATACTTTCTTTTATACATTTAAAAAAAATTGCAGCTCAAAGAATTCTCCCATTTTTTCAATAATTTCAAAAACACGTGAAATGCAGAATGTTCAAGCAGTAAACTTCATGCGACGGATGCGTGTGAGTGAGTTGTTGGAGGTCAGCCCCCCCACCCCCCCTCTCAGCCCCCCCCCCCCCCCCCCCCATGCAGATTAAACATGCAGCTCATGCCGAGGCCAATAGAATAATCCATGAATGAATCTGGGTTGGTATTGACTTTAACTGAGCGGATACAGAGACAGAAGTGGACAGTTTGAAGAGGACAGTCTGATGCATATACAGCTCCGGAAAAAATGAAGAGACCACACCAAATGTTCAGTGTTTTATACTATAAACTACTGACAACATTTCTACCAAATTCACAATAAAAATATTGTCATTTAGAGCATTTTTATTAAGTAATGTAGAGATGAAGATTTAAGAAAAATCCAGACTGGTCTCTTAATTTTTTCCGTGGCTGTATATATATATACTTTAATACTGTATTAAAGGTGCAGTCAGTGATTCTGGAGAACGCTCGTTGTCAAAATCAATTTTTTCATCTCCTCACGCTACCTGTCTGTACTGTGTGTGAGCTGGAAAAAAATCCAGAGAGAGTTTTGTAGGGAGCTAATCAAGTGTGTGTCAACTCAAATTTTGTTAATTCCACGTAAAAAATAATAATAATTGGGATTTACTTTTACCTATTTATTTTATCACAACATGGCTCCTTGATCTTGCCTCTTGCCAAAAGAACCGGGACATCCTAAATATTTTTTTTTCTACCATACTAAACAGCAGAAAGTATGGGGATTGGAGCATTGCCCTGCTTTTATCCTGCTCCTTGACTAAGCACACCTGAGCGTGATTGAGTGACACAACACACAAGCAATTAGTGGCAAACCAGGGAGAGGGAACAGGACACAAAAAAACTCCAGATTTTTCCAGTGCCTCATAGCTCAGTGAGTAACGCCACTGACTTACATGTGAGAGACCGCGGTTCCATTCCCTGTCTGTTTTTAAAAAAAATACTATTGTTGGATTTTCTTTTTTAAAAAACAACTGAAAAAGTGAACACAAAATAAAACAAACAGCTAACATGGCGTACTCTACTTAACAGGTTTCTAACATGGCGTACTCTACTTTACAGGTTTCTAACATGGCGTACTCTACTTTACAGGTTTATAACATGGCGTACTCTACTTTACAGGTTTCTAACATGGCGTATACTCTACTTTACAGGTTTCTAACATGGCGTACTCTACTTTACAGGTTTCTAACATGGCGTACTCTACTTTACAGGTTTATAACATGGCGTACTCTACTTTACAGGTTTCTAACATGGCGTACTCTACTTTACAGGTTTCTAACATGGCGTACTCTACTTTACAGGTTTCTAACATGGCGTATACTCTACTTTACAGGTTTCTAAGGACATTGTTTAAACTAAAAGGCAAATGTTAAGCAGAAAATAAAAAGTCAACGAGGTGTCATGTAGGTCCCTTCAGTACTGTTATATAGTCCAGGAAAGGCTGACATATCTGTTTAAACTTCTGACATCGTTGTTGTGAGAATGAACGGCCTAAAACTTTAACTAACATCCCAAACTCTCAGCGCCGAAGATGGTCGAGTGGATAAGGAGCTCGCCCGGAGATTTGGAGTCCGCGGGTTCGATCCCCGCCGAGGCACCCAGGTATGAAAACACACAAACATCCGCGATCAATCGTTCACCAAAACTCAAAACCAAAAACCGTTCAAAACTTGCGTTGCGTTGCGTTGCGCTTGCGTTCACTTCCGCGTCGGCGAATTTCAATTTCAAACTGGAACTTACAAGGGAATAGGAAGGATAGGGCTCCCTCACTGGCTTGGCTAAGCCTGAAAGTGAGGTCTCTTGTTTTGTCTAGTTATATTATCTTTTTTGTGAACAATTGTTTTAATTTTCTAAGGGGGCGCCCTCAGCTCAGTTGGTAGGGCGTCCCCCCCCCATGGGCCTCGGCCAGCAGCGGACCCGGGTTCGATTCCAGCCCGCGGTCGTTCTCTGCATGTCACTCCCCTCTCTGCCCCATTTCACCTCTGTCTCTACACTGTCAATAAAGCATAAAAATGCAAAAAAAAATATCTTAAAAACAAACAAACAATTGTTTTAATGTCAAGGGGCCATATCTGGACAGGTCTATACAACTGTTTTGGTTTCAGTGTCAAGAAACCAGAACAAGATATTCACTGATTTAGACAACAAGTGTTCTCCAGAATCACTGACTACACCTTTAAAGGGGCATTGTGTAACATTTTAAGTAATTCATTAGCTAAAATCAATATCCTCATTCATAAATATGTCCTCATTGGTGTAAAATCACCTCTGCCAATAATCTGAATTATCTTCCTGAGAGAGATGCCTACTGCATCCTAACTAGATTATTTTAATGGTCAGATGTAGTATGTAGAATACAGAAAAGAAAGAGTATGCGATTCAGAATGCAGGGTCTGTCTGTCTGTCTGTCTGTCTGTGTGTCTGTCTGTGTGTCTGTCTGTCTGTGTGTCTGTCTGTCTGTCTGTCTGTCTGTCTGTCTGTCTGTCTGTCTGTCTTTCTGTCTGTCTGTCTGTCTGTCTGTCTGTCTGTCTGTCTGTCTGTCTGTCTGTCTGTCTGTGTCTGTCTGTCTGTCTGTCTGTCTGTCTGTCTGTCTGTCTGTGTGTCTGTGTGTCTGTCTGTCTGTCTGTGTGTCTGTCTGTCTGTCTGTCTGTCTGTCTGTCTCTCTGTCTGTCCGTCTGTGTGTCTGTCTGTCTGTCTGTCTGTCTGTCTGTCTGTCTGTGTGTCTGTCTGTCTGTCTGTCTGTGTGTCTGTCTGTCTGTGTGTCTGTCTGTGTGTCTGTCTGTCTGTGTGTCTGTCTGTGTGTCTGTCTGTCTGTCTGTCTGTCTGTGTGTCTGTCTGTCTGTCTGTCTGTCTGTCTGTCTGTCAGTGTGTGTGTACCCATGTCGGGGAGAAGCCCACATAGGGAGAGTAGGGCGGCTGTAACTCAAGCTTGTCACATGGTTCCTCTATTATTGGGACGGTATCACTTGCCTGACAGGGGGACAAGGGACACACTTTAAACACACACACACACTTTAAACACACACACACACACACAGGCTTTAAAACACACACACAGGCTTTAAAACACACACACACAGGCTTTAAAACACACACACACAGGCTTTAAAACACACACACACACAAGCTTTAAACACACACATACACACACACACACACACACACAGATCCAAAAAACTGAACAAGACAATATTAGAATTATACTTAAAAACACAACACATTAGCTTTGAAACCACAAACCAAACTTACCCTGCATTCCAAATCACATACTTTTTCTTTTTACTACACTACATACTAAAGTACAGAAGAGTTTTAGTCTTTTTACTACACTACATACTAAAGTACAGAAGAGTTTTAGTCTTTTTACTACACTACATACTAAAGTACAGAAGAGTTTTAGTCTTTTTACTACACTACATACTAAAGTACAGAAGAGTTTTAGTCTTTTTACTACACTACATACTAAAGTACAGAAGAGTTTTAGGGCCACAGACAGGAGAGAAAAAAAATCAGATAAGGAAGATTTTTCTTTCATTATGTCGAGAAATGTCAAGAATAAAGACGAATACTCCAAAATGGAGTTTGTGGGGCATTTCTGTATTTTCAGCACACTACAATTGACCTGCATGTATTGGGACATCCTAAATCTTTTTCTGGTGTACTAAATAGTAGGGAAGTATGGGGATTGGAACGCAGGGTGTATAATGTATAATTTCGTAACCATACAACCATGCTCTCTCTCTCTCTCTCTCTCCTCTCTCTCTCTCTCTCTCTCTCTCTCTCTCTCTCTCTCTCTCTCTCTCTCTGTCTCTCTCTCTCTCTCTCTGTCTCACCACCACGTGGAAGGGACTGTTGGGTATATTCTCTCCTCCGAATCTGATGGTGATGACGTATTTCCCGGGCTCAGGCGCCGTGTAGTAAATGTCAAACGTGCCGTCTGGGTTTTCCACCACGTCCACGTCCAGCTCGGCTCCGTCCGGCGTGCACACCTTACACGTCACCTTACCTTTACCTGCGTTCTTAGCATCCACCGTGATCACTGTCTCCTCTCCAATCTGGATGGTAGGGCCCAAACCTGAACCTTAACGCACGGACACAGGGTTAGGTGGCTAGGCGTATTTTTTTGTTTAATTAAAAAGGTGCTACGAGGAACTTTTAAATATTTTTGAAACAGTCATGGACCAAGGATTAGGTGGCTAGGTGTAGGGGAATACACCTGGTTATTTACTTGTTATTAATGAACAATATACCCATTGAAACTAAGCAGGTAGGAGTAGGGCAATGAACCTGACAATTTAATATTTTTTTTAATAAAACATTCTCAATTAAACTTATATACTGTATATATAAAAAGATGACTAATCCTTGACTTAAGACCATTTTTTCATGACTTAAATCTCAGAAAACCTCAGTTTATATAATGTCTGAATGCCAAAATGCTCCCAAAGGTAAAAAAATATTAAAAAATCTTCATGAAACATTGAAGTGAAAGCAAAATCTTATATTTAACATCAGCAGCTGAACTCACCCAGCCCGTGTCCTCCGATCGACACTGTATGAAAACAACAGGACAGACAGTGAGTAGGTTTATATGAGACACATATCACTCACTCATCCATTTAAAAAAAAAAGACCTTTAAAATAAAATAAAATAAAATAAAATAAAATAAAATAAAATAAAATAAAATAAAATAAAATAAAATAAAATAAAATAAAATAAAATAAAATAAAATAAAATAAAATAAAATAAAATAAAATAAAATAAAATAAAATAAAATAAAATAAAATAAAATAAAATATATTAAGAGCCTCTAACCAACCTGTAACCAGACACTTGCTGGCGTCCCCAGTGGGCATAGCGTGGATCCTGTACGGTGAATATGGGATCTCATCTCCTCCGTATTTAATGGTGATGGTGTAACGCCCCGTCATGTCGGGGACGTAGGACACTGTGTAGGTCCCGTCTCTGTTGTCCCGGATGTTAGCCTTCTTTGGCTTAGCCTCGGGATCCTGGGGAGGGAGGGAGGGAGAGAGAGAGACAGAGAGAGAGACAGACAGGCAGAGAGAGAGACAGGGAGGCACACAGACAGAGAGGGAGGGAGACAGACAGGGAGACAGAAAGACAGGGAGAGAGAGAGACAGGCAGACAGACAGACAGAGAGGGAGGGAGACAGACAGGGAGACAGAAAGACAGGGAGAGAGAGAGACAGGGAGGCACACAGACAGACAGACAGACAGACAGACAGACAGATAGACAGAGAGGGAGAGACAGGGAGGCAGACAGACAGACAGACAGACAGAGATGGAGAGACAGGGAGGGAGACAGACAGACAGGGAGGGAGGCAGGGAGACAGACAGGGAGGGAAACAGACAGACAGAGAGGGAGAGAGAGAGACAGACAGACAGACAGACACACACACACACACACACACACACACACACAAGTTTAACGTTAAATACAGAACAGATACATCGACTGTGTAGTGACGTACTGGCCATCAGTGGTCTCCGAAAAACAACAACAACTCTACTTTTCCATTGAGATGATTTTCAGACGCTTTTATCCAAAGGAACTTCCACACTGCCACGTCCTAAAACTGTCTCGTTCTCCATAAGAATCCATCAAGAATTCATTTATAGTATGCATGTGACCAACCCTGTCTACTCATTTTCCTACGTTAAGTATGGAGTGCCCCAGGGGTCAGTTATGGGACCAATTTTCTTTTCTTTATTTTTATCCCAGAAGTCCACTTTAAACTATTCTCCCTCCATGTTCCCTGATGTCTTGAGACCAGTGGTGTCCACAGTACTCAATAAAAGGTGCAACGAGGAACTTTTAAATATTTCTGAAACAGTCAAATTTTTCCTCTGATGATCATAAATGACATATAACAGCAAACGAGACCATCAGTGCAAAGAATGCTATTTTTATATAGTTTTCCTTAATGCCTTTGTCATGGGTATACGCTCACCCAGGAACAACAGCTGGCGTGGTAAAAACAATACCGCTCTTGTCCAAAGGCGGGCGCTAGAATGAACACAAACTGAAAGTTCCTCGGAGCACCTTTAAGGTTTATGATCTGTTCTACACACACACAGGGTCTGGGGATCTACTGATGGAGAGGGTCTGGGATCTACTGATGGATGGATGGAGGTTTATGGAGCTCTGGTTAGAGGAGGACTGAACACCAAACTGTCTGTTAGATCATTAGGAGAAAATGATGGATCGGTTACCATGGAGACCACAGAGGGGGGGGGGGGGGGCAGGGGGGGCACTGAGACTGCATTTACATTAACACTGGCTGGAGTTTTTTTCATTTGTTTAATTAATTTTATTTTGACCGGCTATTGGAGTCGGTAAATCAGGCATTTACCGACTCCAATAGCTACAGAAGTGGTTGAAAAATAACTTATTTTCTGGCGCTCAAAATGTTACTTCAGCAAAAGGACAGAAGTACTATACTATAAATGCATTTAAAGAACCAAAAATTAATCATCAGAGAAGTAATGAAAAAAAAATGTAAATCATATTGCGACATTATTCTCAACATTTTGACTATATTGTTGAAATGCATAGTTGAAAAAAAATCTAACATTTTGTGTCTCGCCCCTGGCCCTCGATAACTCACTACGAACATATCCAAACTTTACAATAGAAAAAAAACTTTGCTTGATGCCAAAAACACAAAAAGTTTTGCACAGAAGGTAGGGTGAAGCTCACTGGAATGTATTTACACTAATCTATTTTATAATCCTTGTGGAAACAGAATTAGACTAGTAATTTATCCTGTTTTATTTTAAAAGGGGAGTAAAAGG
>NW_027648071.1:198693-201193 GCF_949987685.1 Ammodytes marinus
ACTGTTTCATTTGTCTTGAGTTTCCTCCAGCAGACATGAGGTCATCAGGCTCCATTTAAAGCCCCAGCTCAGATACAGTTCATATTCCCACATCGTCATTAAGACCCTGAACGCTTTTTATAAGTTACAAGAAACTCACAATTACTAAAACTTTTGATATGATGTGATGTGCAACAGAGCCTTCCAAAATGATTTAAAAAAATAAATAAAACTAAACTTAAATAACCTGATATATTACTAATTTTTCAGCTGACAAAATTTACATTATAGACATATTGAGGGGTGTGTGTGTGTGTGTGTGTGTGTGTGTGTGTGTGTGTGTGTGTGTGTATGTATGTGTGTGTGTGTCTCCATGTGTGTGTATGTCCGTGTCTCCGTGTGTGTCTCAATGTGTGTGTGTGTGTGTGTGTGTGTGTGTGTGTGTGCGTGTGTCTGTCGTCTGTCTGTCTGTCGTCTGTCTGTCTGTCTGTCTGTCTGTCTGTCTGTCGTCTGTCTCTCTGTCTGTCTGTCTGTCTGTCTGTCTGTCTGTCTGTCTGTCTGTCTGTCTGTCTGTCTGTCTGTCTGTCTGTCTGTCTGTCTGTAAACCCTTACCGTCTTCATAAGGAGTGTATTCCACCCTGTACGTGCCGTCTCCCTTGTCTGTGATATAGGCGTCTGTGTTAGTCCCTGAGGGGTTTGAGATGTTGGCTTTGATGTGTCCTCCTCCACTCTTATAGTGAGCACGAGCGTCCACCGTGAAATGAGTGGTCACCTCCCTCAGCACGCCTGGGATACAAAACAATGTGGTTAAAGCAAGTGTGTGTTTTTTCAGACATATCGAAAACAATACAAAACTAAATGAAAAGCATAAAAATACAATAAACAAAATTTATGTTTAAGTGACTTCACAAAAAGAAAAAAAAGAAAACAAATTATCTGCATTGATGTGATATGCCTGAAAAGGAGCAGGAAGAAGTATACACTTATTTAATCCTACCCCTTTTCCATAGTAAAAAAAATATATATATTTATTATATTCGCTTCTTGTAATCCATATAATCTCTATACAATCTATCTATACGATTGGCGATACTATATTTGACAATTACGATCTATACATACATACAACTTAATATACTATGATTTTTTATATTTTATATATTTATACAATATATTAGCTATCCACAAACTAAATAAAGTTACTAGTTTTATATTTAGTTATTAATAGAAAGCATACAAGCAATGTTTTTTTTTTAACCTTTATTTCTACAGGTAAATCCCATTGAGACCGGAGACTCTTTTACAAGGGAGACCTGTTTTCCTGTCCCACGTTACCATTCACACACACATTCATACACCGATAGCAGCAGGCTGACTATCGACATTCACACGAGGCAAGGTGGGTGAAGTGTCTTGCCCAAGGACACAACAACTATGACACAGGTGGCAGGGCGGGGATCGAACCTCCAACCCTTTGATCATCAGCCGACCCGCTCTACCACCTGAGACACAGTCGCCCCAATGTGGTTAGTGTCTTGTATTTATTGATATTAGTTAGTTATCCAATGATAATTTTTTTTAATAAATAGGGATGCACAACATTTTTATTCCTAGCAAAAACCGAAACTGTTTTTTCACAGTTTTTTATTAACTGTTTTTGCTCATTCTTTCGCAATTGCATAAATTATCCTAAATATATATAATTTAAAAAATAATTAATTCAAAATAAATAGGCTACTGTAAATAAAATAAAATAAAAACTATTTTTTTTAAATAAAAAAAATTATTACTACTTTTTTTCCTTTTTAAAAAAATATTAAAAAAGTAAAATAAATCAAATTAATCCCCTCACCTCTGGGTTCGACCCCCGGCCCGTAGACTTTCACCCCGCTGGTGTCCACAGCTGGATGGACCTGCAGTGTGATGGGGAACTGAGGCACAGCGCGTCCTCCATACTTCACTGTGATGCTGTACAAGCCGTGCACATGAGGGATGTACGTGATGCTGTACGTCCCATCGCTGTTATTCTGCACATGCACCTGTGGAAGACAATTTGATATTGATTAGTTTAATTTTACTCTTGTCTCTACATTCATTTACCTGTGGAAGGCAAGGCAAGACAAGGCAAGGCAAGTTTAGTTCTATACAGCTCTGGAAAACACTAAGAGACCACTCCAAATGTTCAGTGTCTCTCGTTTTACTATTTATAGACATATGTTTGAGTAGAATGAACATTTTGGTTTTATAATATAAACTTATAGCAACATTTCTACCAAATTCACGATAAACATATTGTCATTAAGATCATTTTCAATAAGTAATTTAGAGATGAAGATTGAAGAACAAACCAGACTGGTCTCTTAATTGACACAAGGCCATTCAAAGTGCTTTACAGGGGCAAGATAAAAATACATCAAGTATAGAATAAACATTAAAAAAAAGCGAATATAAAATATGATAAAATATTTAAAAGTGAATGAATGGAAATAAAATATGGAAGAAAATTTTATAATATTGATTA
>NW_027648070.1:40000-42500 GCF_949987685.1 Ammodytes marinus
TTTAAACCTGCAGTGTGTAGAATTTTGGGTTTTATTTCCTAGCAGATTTTGTAGAAAGTAATTATAATATCCATAAGTACATTTAATTTAGTGCATAGTAGCTGAATTTTTTTTTTTTTATTTTAATTTTTTCCCTTAGAAAGGGTCTCATATACAGTATCTCACAAAAGTGAGTACACCCCTAACATTTCTTCAAATATTTCATTATATCTTTCCATGCGACAACACTGAATAAATGACACTTTGATACAATGTAAAGTAGTCAGTGTACAGCTTGTATAACAGTGTAAATTTACTGTCCCCTCAAAATAACTCGATACACAGCCATTAATGTCTAAACTG
The DNA here is from genome assembly GCF_949987685.1 of Ammodytes marinus. Lineage (NCBI taxonomy): Eukaryota > Metazoa > Chordata > Actinopteri > Uranoscopiformes > Ammodytidae > Ammodytes > Ammodytes marinus. Next base: position 40,343 of record NW_027648070.1, read on the forward strand.
TTGGCAACAAAAGTGAGTACACCCCTAAGAAAAAATTTCCAAATTGGGCCCAAAGTGTCAATATTTTGTTTTGCCATCATTATTTTCTAGCACTGCCTTAACCCTCTTGGGCATGTAGTTCACTAGAGCTTCACAGGTTGCAACTGGAACCCTCTTCTACCCATTCATGACGACATCAAGGAGCTGGTGGATATTAGAGTCCTTGCGCTCCTCCATCTCCCGTTTCAGGATGCCCCAAATATGCTCAATAGGGTTTAAGACTGGAGACATGCTTGGCCAGTCCATAACCTTTACCCTCAGCTTCTTTAGCAAGCCAGTGGTCGTTCGGAGGGGTGTTTGGGGTCGTTATCATGTTGCAGTACTGCCCTGCGGCCCAGTTTATGAAGGGAGGGGATCATGCTCTGCTTCAGTATGTCACAGTACATGTTAGAATTCAATGAACTGTAGATCCCCAGTGCTGGCAGCACTCATGCAGCCCCAGACCATGACACTCCAACCACCATGCTTGACTCTAGGCAAGACACACTTGTCTTTGTACTCCTCACCTGGTTGCCGCTCCACACTCTAAACACCATCTGAACCAAATAAATGTATTTTGGTCTCATCAGACCACAGGACATGGTTGCAGTAATCCATGTCCGTAGTCTGTTTGTCTTCAGCAAACTTTTTGTGGGGTTTCTTGTGCATCATCTTTAGAAGAGGCTTCCTTCTGGGATGACAGCCATGCAGACCAGTATGATGCAGAGTGTGGCGTATGGTCTGAGCACTGACAGGTTGACCCCCCACCCCTTCAAGCCCTTCAGCAATGCTGGCAGTATTCATAGGCCTATTTTCCAAAGCCAACCTCTGTGTACGACGCTGACCACGTGCACTCAACCTTCGTAAACTGGGCCGCAGGGTGGTATTGCAACATGATAACGACCCCAAACACACCTCCAAGACGACCAGTGGCTTGCTAAAAAAGCTGAGGGTAAAGGTTATGGCCTGGCCAAGCCTGTCTCCAAACCTAAACCCTATTGAGCATCTTTGGGGCATCCTCAAACGGAAGCTGGAGGAGCGCAAGGTCTTTAATATCCACCTGCTCTGTGATGCTGTCATAAATGGGTGGAAGAGGGTTCCAGTTGCAACCTGTGAAGCTCTAGTGAACTACATGCCCAAGAGGGTTAAGGCAGTGCTGGAAAATAATGGTGGCCACACAAAATATTTACACTTTGGGCCCAATTTGTAAATTTTTTCTAAGGGGTGTACTCACTTTTGTTGCCAGCAGTTTAGACATTAATGTCTGTGTGTCGAGTTATTTTGAGGGGACAGTAAATTTACACTGTTATACAAGCAGTACACTGACTACTTTACATTGTATCAAAGTGTCATTTATTCAGTGTTGTCGCATGGAAAGATATAAAGAAAAATGTGAAGAAATGTGAGGGGTGTACTCACTTTTGTGAGATACTGTATGTCCATATTTCTGCATATTTTGGACCAAGGCCTAGTGCCGCCATCTTGAAAGTGTCATGGTTGGAATGTCATCAGGTGCATTGTTTAAAATGTAGAATTGTTCTTGTCCTTGAAGGCCACTGTAGCTTCTGTTATTATTCTAAAGGGTTGGGGTTACCCAGGGAGCGTTGCATTCTACTTTGTAGAACTTTCTTGATGATGTCATATTACACACTGCACCTTTAAAGAGACACTGTGTAATATGACATCATCAAGAAAGTTCTACAAAGTTCTAGAATGCAACGCTCCCTGGGTAACCCCACCCCTTTAGAATAATAACAGAAGCTACAGTGGCCTTCAAGGACAAGAACAATTCTAAATTTTAAACAATGCACCTGATGACATTCCAACCAACATGGATGCCTCCATAAGACTTGCCCTCTCAATGTACAAAATGTAATATTAATATTTGTAATTCTCCGCTCAGGAGGATAATTCAGATTATTGGCAGAGGTGATTTTACACCAATGAGGACATATTTATGAATGAGGATATTGATTTTAGCTGATACATTACTTCAAATGTTACACAGTGTCCCTTTAAGTTCGTAGAAGACAAACAAAGAACTAAGAATTTAATTGGACGGTGCAACTGTCTTACTGAAACACAACAACTACATATAATCTTCCTTAATGTCACACATTGAAATAATAATAATAATCTC
>NW_027648069.1:10000-12500 GCF_949987685.1 Ammodytes marinus
ACCGTGTGCCATGTCGAGCACGACCCTTGAGCCCTGATTCTTCTCTGGGGCTCCTCCAACCGCCTTTCCAGTGTAAACCTGCATGTTCAATGCATAGCTGGTTTTTGCATCACATGCTGCCCAGATTTTTATCCCATATTTAGCTGGTTTGGAAGGCATGTATTGCCTAAACGGGCAGCGACCTCTGAATGCCACCAGCCTTTCATCCACTGTGATGTTAGGGCCTGGGTTATAGAGTAGTGGAAGTTGCTCTACCCACTTGTCCCACACTGTCCTAACAGCTGCCAGCTCGTCTCTCTCCCGTCTACCAGCCCTCGTCTCTCGATTATCAAATCTGATTACTCTGGAGAAAATGTGAAAAGTCTCCAGAGACATTGTGGCTCGAAATATAGCCCTGCCTGTCTCTGCACCCCACAGACTGGCTGTCGATTCATCCTTGGACTTATAGACCCCAGCCAGGATGAGGAGCCCCAAATACGCATCTAAATGTGTTTTGTCCAGCTCCTTCCACTTCTCCCCAAAAACACGCCTCCCTTCTAGATTAGTCATTTCCAGAATGATTTTCTGGATTGAATTTGGCATGACCAGCTCAAAAGCTGACTTGATGTCAGTCACACGCGTCACTGCCATCCTAGTGGGCCCTGGCACTGTCTTTATTATGTTTTCTGCAGACATTCTCGTCTGACGTATATTTGGGGATGAAGACCACTGTATTTCACCGTTTTTTGACATGAATGTCTTGCTTGGAGGAATGGGAATAGCAATTCCCTCATCTGGTTCAAAATCAGAATCATTCGAATCTGAATTTAGCTCTAGATCGTCTTCGTCTTCAGACACTTCCTCCTCTATTTCACTGTCATGATCAATGACGAAGTCCCGAGCCTGCTGGACTGTCATCCATCTGTTTCTGCTGCTCATTTTGTAAAGGTCTGTCTGCCTGACAGAGTGTAATGTTGGTAAGAATCACATGCAGATAATATTTGATATGTTTTGCCCCTCCCCTGTTGAGTGTCCACTGAATGTGGGTGGAGTTTTCCCGCGAGAACAGAGAACATAAATGGTTCCCGTCAAGTCGCAACACTTGCACCTGTGCGTGTGTGCGCGCGTGAGTGCGCGTGCGTGTGTGTGCGCGTGTGTGTGTGTGTGTGCATGTGTGCGCGCGCGTGTGTGCGTGTGTGTGCGTGCGTGTGTGTGTGTGTGTGTGTGTGTGTGTGTGTGTGTTTTGGGTGAAATATGTCTCACAGTTGTAAATAAATAAATAGTCTGACATTTCTGACACCCTTTTACCTCCAGTTTTACTGCCGGGTCAAATTGACCCGAACAGTATCTATGTGATATAAACATGCAGGGGGTGGTTGCAAATATGTGAGATGAATTATTTTCATAGTATATGTTGATTACCCTAATTAAGGCAAGCAGAAGAAGTTTCATACTGAAAAAACTATTTTTCCTAGATCTTCAAACTTTGAAACGGGTCAATTTGACCCGGAACATAACAGGAGGGTTAAATTGTATTCTGAAGCAATTTCAATACAAAGGACCACATCGAAATACATTAAAATAAAATAAAAAACGAGTAAAGTAAAATAAAGTTACCAGTAGTGACAGACAGTAGTGCTTGAATTAAAAAAAAAATGATGGCTTTTTTTTTTTTTTAAGATATTTTTTTTTTGCATTTTTATGCTTTATTGATAGTGTAGAGACAGAGTTGAAATGGGGCAGAGAGGGGAGTGACATGCAGAGAACGACCGCGGGCTGGAATCGAACCCCGGGCCCGCTGCTGGCCGAGGCCCATGGGGGGGGGGAGGGGACGCCCTACCAACTGAGCTAAGGGCGCCCCCTATGATCGCTTCTTTAAAACTTTTTTTTTATTTGTGAAATCGTTTGGAAATGTAAGAATAATAGGTTAGGTTTTATTCTGTTTTAACAACCATCTTATTTCCTAAACCTTAAGTTTTATAATGTTCTGTGCCCTTTTTCTGCTATTTTCTTCTCATTTTAATCGCCTTTTCCTGGTTGTATTCACTTTAAATCCATGTAGGAAAGTGTTAGAGTGATTTTTTCATTGTGTAAACATGTACGCCGATGTGAACTCATATAACCCACATGTTGTTTTGAACTCTGTACTCTGTAGATGGCGTGGCTGACCTGTTTTGGACCACAGGCAGTTAAGACACGCTGACATGAAACCAGCTGGGTCAAGCGAAGCAAGTTCCCAGGATCACTAATCATTAGCAGACACGCACGCACACACACACACACACACACACACACACACACACACACACACACACACACACACACACACACACACACACACACACACACACACACAATGCTTGTAAACGCCATTTGATATGTGAATAAAAGGCGAGCAAGGGGAGAGGAACGGGAGAGTTGGTTCTAAGTTTTATTTATTTATTTATTTATTATTATTCTTCCGGACAATTACACATAATACATAATTTTCTCATTGCATATTCATACATATTACTTTGTG
>NW_027648069.1:27500-30000 GCF_949987685.1 Ammodytes marinus
GAAGCGCATCTACAACAATACTTGTTGGGACTTGAACAAGGCTGAAAAGAGGAGTTTTAGAGACAGGTGGTATGCTATTTTTATTTCTCGTGGTGGTAGGCGTAGAAGGCGTAGATACTCCATTGTGAAAGAGTTTACCAGCAGCTATAAAGTGTTTATTGAAAGCTAAACCAATTTCTTTCTGATCATTTAAAATATGATCATTTATTTTTAACTGACTGGGAACAGTGCTAGAATTGTTTTTGTTATAATTCACAGCCTTCCAAAATAGTGCAGGGTTGGAGTAGCAGTTTGAAATTAGTTCGAGGTAGTAGTCTGATTTAGCTTTCCTAACCATGGATATGCACCTATTTCTGATTTGTCTGAAAGCAGTCCACTTGGAGTTTTCACCAGAGCGTCTAGCTAGGGACCATGCTTTATTTCTCTCTGCAAATATATCGGACAATTCATTTGTGAACCAGGGGTTTGATCTATTTTTTACTCTGTGCTTTTTAAGGGGTGCATGCTTGTTCAAAATGGAGGAGAAAGTATTGGTGAAAAATTCTAAGGCCAATTCCACATCAGATATTTCACTTGTGAGATGAATGTCACTTTGATAGAGTTCATTTAAAAATGCTTGCTCGTTAAAACCTTTAAAATTACGCTTAATGATGATTTTGGGTTGAGATTTTTTAAGATGAATACTTCTGATACAGGCCACCGGGCAGTGATCACTGATTCCAAGCTCAAAGACACCAGCAGAAACTATTTTATTGCTTTGATTTGATAATATTAAATCGATCAAAGTTGATTTTGCTGGGTTTTTTAGATTTGGTCTTGTGGGCTCAGTTATTATTTGTGTAAGATTTAGGTTGCTACATATTTCTTTAAAAGGTTCAGAGGCACCAGAAAGCCAGTCAATGTTAAAATCACCCATCATAATGACCTCTCTATTTACATATGGAGAGATTAAATGTGCTAGCTCACTCAAGGAGCTATTTACTGCTGAAGGGGGCCTGTACACACCAATTACAACAAAACAATCATTGGATGATAAAGACAATTCCAAAGCAATAAATTCAAAGCAGCTTCGAACAGAGACAGCATGTAGTAATGATACAGAATAATGTGATTTAACATAGACAGCCACTCCCCCACCCCGTGTGGTCCTGTCTATTCTGAATAAACTATAATCATTTATTGCCACCATAGAGTCATGTGTACTGCTCTTCAACCATGATTCAGTCAGAACCAAGACATCTGGGTCAGCCTGAGATACTAAGATGTTAACATGGTCTAGTTTATTGTGCTGAAGCAAACTTCTTATGTTTAAGTGAAGAAAACCCAAACCCTTTCTTGTTTTGAGGATGTTTGGTGAGTTTAGCTTTGATATGCTCATGTCCAGGTTATCAACAGCGGGGTGGTCCAACACAATTGACCTATTACACATAATAGGTACATTTTTCAAGTTACTTGTAATCCCAAGTGGTCTGTGGCGTGACCTGTAAAATCTATGAGGAGGGATTAATGTGATGATCTGACAGACTGACATACAGGGATTGGGTGAGTTTTTATAGTAATGGATGTTCCAGGCCTGGAGGGGGCGCTAGAAGCATGGGGACTAGTGGTCATGGAGGCTGTGTCACGTGAGCTAACTACCTCTTGACTGACCAGGTGTGGAGATAGTCAATCATGCTGGATAGAGTTTGCAAGAGGAGTGACGCTAGGAACCGATTTTATTGTTAAGAGCATATTGCTGGCCAGAAGATGTTTCCCTTGTTTGTTTAAATGCAAACCATCGCTGGCAAAGAAAGACGGTCTGTTCCAGAAAACGTTAAAATTGTCGACAAAGGGAATGCCCATGGAGAGACAATACTGTTTGAGCCAAACATGAAGTTGGCGTGCGCGGCTGAATTTGATGTCACCAAATCGAGGGGAAGGCATGGGACCAGAGACGATACATTGTTTCCCAGCGGTCAAGACGGAATCGATTAGGGCTTTAAAATCAGTTTTAAGACTTTCTGACTTTTCTGACTTAAGGTCATTTGAGCCGATATGTGTCACGACCATAGATGCAGCGGGATTACTGTGGATAATGTGTGGTAGCACTGAGTTGATGTGGGATACCTGGGCACCGGGATAGCAGAAGGTCTCCGCCCTCGGCAGGAGAACTTGTCGGACCATGGATGAGCCAATGAGGAGGCACTGGAGCTCCGCTGCTCGGCCCTGCTGCGCTGCAGAGCAACCAGGTGAAGGCCGGGCTGGATCATTAGCCTGCAGTGTTGATGCCCGCGGTCCAGAGCGGCAAAGTTGCGTAGGTTGAGCCGGGCGTCTGGTGGATCCTTCTGATCGTCTGATGATGGCATCCTGCAGCATCCTGCGTCGGTTCTCTCCCGTGTTGGAACGACGAGACGTCTGGGAAACACCGGCCACAGGTGGAGAGGAGACAGCGGCGGCGTAGGAAGCGGCGGCGGGCAGCGAAGTGACAGCGGAGGAAGAGGAGGCGGCGGGTATCGGAACA
>NW_027648069.1:50000-55000 GCF_949987685.1 Ammodytes marinus
AATATACCTGCTAGATATATAGATAGAGTAGACAGACAGACAGACAGACAGACAGATATAATCCAGATAATACGGGTTCAAAACATTTCAAATAGTAACAGTAGGTGACCCGTTTAGACACACACACACACACACACACACACACACACACACACAGAATCACACACACACAGTTTAGAGAAACATATTGGAACCATCTTGAACACAGCATGCTTTCAGTAGTGATAAATGGGACATGGGGAGATGTTAGGAGCATGGAGGTGGGGGGGTGCCCTCCCAAAAATCTTGGCTGAGACTTTTCAACAGATAAGCATTGGACCAAGAAGCAGAATAATTTGGTTGTGTGTGTGTGTGTGTGTGTGTGTGTGTGTGTGTGTGTGTGTGTGTGTGTGTGTGTGTGTGTGTGTGTGTGTGTGTGTGTGTGTGTGTGTGTGTGTGTGTGTGTGTGTGTGTATGTGTGTGTGTGTGTGTGTGTGTGTGTGTGTGTGTGTGTGTGTGTGTGTGTGTGTGTGTGTGTGTGTGTGTGTGTGTGTGTGTGTTTGTGTGTTTGTGTGTGTGTGTGTGTAATTGGGTTGTTTGATACGATTTAGTGGGGAGATCGCACAGTTTGAAAGATAACACACTTCATTATCTACATGGGGAAGCTTTCAACAACTTCCAGGAGGGGTCCGACAGCTATTTCATAAGCTAGGAGGGGTCCGAAAGATATTTCATAAGCCACCGATTTGAATAAAATTGTCAATTAAATGGCAGTATGAAAACACATTATGAAGAACAGTTTTTTTGTAGCATTTTTAAGAATTTTACGATTTTCTTCAGATTTCGATTGTGATACTAACAAAAGCCTTAATGTTTTACACTAATACATCCGATGCATTGAAATACAACCCTGAACCCATTTTACAAGGCACTGATTCTTCTTAAGAATATCGCCAAATAGGGGCGCCTTTAGCTCAGTTGGTAAGGCGTCCCCCTCCCGGGCCAGGCCCACCCGCGGTCGTTCTCTGCATGCCACTCCCCTCTCCGCCCCATTTAACCTCTGTCTCTCTGCACTGTCAAATAAAGCATAAAAATGCCCAAAACATATCTTAAAAAAAAAAAAATAGAATATCGCCAAATAACGTTAGAAAAAAAAGATTAAAAAAAATGTATTCATATTTGTTTTGCATTTTCTAGATTGTTTAACGATTTATTTCAGTAATTTTAATAGCAACTAAAGCATTACTTTTACACTAATACATCCAATGCATTCACATATAACCATAAACCATTTTGCAAGGCTCAGATTTGAAGAATTTCGCCAAATAGATGCAGCGAACATACACGTAGCTAGATGCTCTCACTTTTTTTTTTTTTTTTTTTTTTTTAACCTTTATTTCTACAGGTAAATCCCATTGAGACCGAAGACTCTTTTACAAGGGAGACCTGTTTTCCTTTCCCACGTTACCATTCACACACCTATTCATACACCGATAGCAGGCTAACTATCGACATTCACACGAGGCAAGGTGGGTGAAGTGTCTTGCCCAAGGACACAACAACTATGACACAGGTGGCAGGGCGGGGATCGAACCTCCAACCCTTTGATCATCAGCCGACCCGCTCTACCACCTGAGCCACAGTCGCCCCACTCTATATTCTTAACATGGTGTTGGTGCTTAAACATTGCCCTATAGCGAAAAAAACAATTTCAGCAGTTGTGTTCTCTCATGCGCACACACACACACACACACACAAACACACACACACACACACACGCACACACACACACACACACGCACACACACACACGCACACACACACACGCACACGCACGTACATGCTCATTTTCTTTCTAGCTTCCAACGTTACAAAGGCAGCAACATCCATCCAAGCGCCGACTTTCCTTCACACACACACACACACACACACACACACACACACACACACACACACACACACACACACATACACACACACACACACACACACACACACAGACACACACACACACACACACACACACACACACACACACACACACACACACACACACAGTAAATGGCTCTTTTTGCAGTGACAATGGTGCAGTCACATGTGTAGTTAATATTCTTTGGTGCGAATACTTGTCGCAACTTGTTTCTCTGATTGATTTCCCTCATGTGCTAGAAGCAGGTCCTTCTGAAAGGTCACCATTACACTGTGTGTGTGTGTGTGTGTGTGTGTGTGTGTGTGTGTGTGTGTGTGTGTGTGCGCCTGTGTGCCTGCCTGCCTGTGTGTGTGTGTGTGTGTGTGTGTGTGTGTGTGTGTGTGTGCCTGCCTGCCTGCCTGCCCGTGTGTGTGTGTGTGTGTGTGTGTGTGCCTGCCTGCCTGCCCGTGTGTGTGTGTGTGTGTGTGTGTGTGTGTGTGTGCCTGCCTGCCTGCCCGTGTGTGTGTGTGTGTGTGTGTGTGTGTGTCAGAGATATATGTTAACAGGTGAGTATTGACGCAATCTCACCGGATTTTATATCAGCGAAATGAATGCAATTGTTTCAGTGGGATTGCTTGCAGAGGTTCAGTATACTTGCACAGAAAATAATAGAATAGGCAAGGCAAGTTTATTTCTATAGCACAATTCAGACACAAGGCCACTCAAAGTGCTTTACAGGGGCAAGATTAAAATACACCAAGATTAAAATACATCAAGTATAGAATAGACATTAGAAAAGTGAATATATATATATATTTTTAAACATTTAAATAAAATAAAAATTAACAGGTTAAAATGGAAACAGAAAAGTCTTCAGATTTGATTTTAAAGGAGCTGAGAGTTGCAGCAGACCTCAAGTTTCTCTGGGAGTTTGTTCCAGAGATGTGGAGCATAAAAACTGAAAGCTGCTTCTCCTTGTATGGAATATGTATTTGCCACGCCACCAGGGTATATGGTATTAGCATGTCTTAGTTTACCTTTGGTGACTATATGCAAATGATTGCCATTGACTCATCTTAAACCGCTTTGATATCCCAAAATGTGATGTATAATAATATTTCTGTGATGTCACAGAAACAGAAATGTAGGGTTAGACAGTGAGACCATAAAACACTCTTTCTGCCTTTTCTCAGGCTAGGATGATCCGATTTAAAAAAAAATTGCACATTTATACTTCATAGGATCTCAGAGTTCAATACACCTTCATATTCCAACCGGGGAAGTAGGCCTTTAAGTTAAAATATGAGTGAGTGAGTGAGTGAGTGAGTGAGTGAGTGAGTGAGTGACTGACTGACTGACTGACTGACTGAGCGTGTGTGTGTGTCCGTGTGTGTGTATGTGTAATTATCCTTGTTTGTTTTGCTTGATGGACCTTGCGAGGTTAAATCAGATTGTATTACTCTTATCAATCATAAGGTCCTTTTGACACGGTTGTCTTCCGCTGGTATTCGTGTCAACATTGTCATTGGAGGCAGTCTGCAGAGGAGATAAATGTCAGGTCGTTCAGGTGAAAACTCAAATAAATAATTCATCCAAGTGTACCCCCTTCATATTATTGTCTTTATCTCTCTCTCTCTCTATCTCTCTCTCTCTGTCTCTCCCTCTATCTGACTTATTTATCTCTCTTTATCTCTCTCTCTCTCTCTCTCTCTCTCTCTGACTTATTTATCTCTCTTTCTCTCTCTCTCTGACTTATCCCTCTCTATCTTTCTCTGACTTATTTATCGCTCTCTCTCTCTCTGACTTATTTCTCTCTCTCTCTTTCTCTCTCTCTCTCTCTCTTTCTCCCCCTCTCTCTCCTTCTCTCTCTCTCTTTCTTTCTCTCTCTCTGACTTATCTCTCTCTCTCTCTTTCTTTCTCTCTCTCTCTCTCTCTAATTCTCTCTCTTCTCTCTCTCCATCTCTCTCTCCATCTCTCCCTCCCTCCCTTCCTCTCTCTCTCTCTCTCTTTTCTCCTATTCTTCTCTTGAGCAGCCTTGCTAGATTTGAAAGTCATTGATACTGAATAACACTCTATAAGTCTAGTGCAGAAAGTTACTTTGAAAATGTCAGTCTTGCATAGTTTAGCTCCATTGTCTTACTGTCTTGAGACAGAGAGAGAGAGAGAGAGAGAGAGTGTGTGTGTGTGTGTGTGTGTGTGTGTGTGTGTGTGTGTGTGTGTGTGTGTGTGTGTGTGCGAGTGTGTGTGTGTGTGTGTGTGTGCGCGAGTGTGTGTGACCAGGGCTGGACTGGGACAAAAAATCGGCCCTGGCATTTTTGGCCATGGCAGCCCACCGTTTATACGATATGCGGAGGAAGGGGTGTTGCACCAAATTCTGGGCCCCTATACAGAAAGTCCTGATGGGCCCTCTGAGAGGCGGTCTTACAATACAAACATGTAAAAGCTTTGTTTGTCTATAGTCCAAAACGTATGAGTGACTGGTCCCTCTCTGAGCCAGATAACAACACAATGTTTCTATTGATGAATGACCAGATTATTACGCGTACTTGAACACAACCCCTGGTCTAATGACTCTTAATAAACATACACACACACAGTGTTTCTCACAGGAATTTGGGAGACTGTGTCGTGGACCCTGGACCTTCTAGGGGGGTCCGGGGGAATGCTCCCCCGGAAGATTTTTTTTTAAATGTTAAAGTAAAATTCATCAATCTGGTGCACTTTGAGGAGAAAACAAAGGCTAAATCAACTGTTTCCTATGTAAGCTATTTAGTACTATTTTCTGGAATGATTCAAAGACACAGAATGACCAAAAAGCAGAAAGAAGAAAGTTTAAAAAATCCAGTCAGCTTCGGGAATTTTTTCCCTTCGTTTGTATTTTTTAATGGCCCAATATAGGCCCCTGATCTTCATAGCCCCTAAATAAAAAATGTCGGGGCCTTCAAAGATCAGGGGCCTATATTGAGCCAGTAAAATTAATATAAATCAAAAAAATAATTTATTTTTTCTTGGGTGCAGCCCCCCTCTGCCTTGGGCCCCCCCAAGCCTGTCCGCAGTCCGACGGCCCTGAACGTAAAACTGACCATCGTCAGATGCTCATAATTACTGAGTA
>NW_027648069.1:65000-70000 GCF_949987685.1 Ammodytes marinus
GAGGGGCTGTAGGCACTGAATGGCAGCCACGCTTCCGTCAGTCTGCCCCATCATGTATGTGTGTATGTTTGATTTTGTGTGTGTGTGTGTGTGTTTGTGTGTGTGAGTATGACTGTGTGTGAATGAATGGAACCTGGAACCCTGTAAAGCGCTTTGAGTGCCTAGAAAAGCGCTAAATAAATCCAATCCAATACATTGTCATTTTCATTATTACTGCATAGGAAACCATGATTATGCTACTTATAATGCCATGCACAGCTCGCGTACAGAAATGCATTCAAATCTAATGTTAAGAGTGTTTAAAAAAAACTAATTTATTCCACCTGCATGTATAAAATGGCTCCTACATGAATGTCAATGAGGTTTTTTATGTGGTTGTCAAGCCATGTACTCAACCGTGGAGAAATCGTATCCAGTCCTTCATACATAATCTAACCTTCATTAAATATGTATTGTATTGGCGGGTATATTCGTGGGGAGAACATAGTAAATGCACACTAGGTTTATGATAATATAATTCATGCGTACAGTAAGTTATTGCTTAAATAAATATACAGCTATGGAAAAAAATAAGAGACCACTCCAAATGTGCAGTGTCTCTCGTTTTACTATTTATAGGCATATGTTTGAGTAGAATGGACATTTTGGTTTTTATAATATAAACTACTGACAACATTTCTATCAAATTCACAATACATTTTTTGTCATTAAAGAGCATTTTCAATAAGTTATGCAGAGATGAAGATTGAAGAAAAATCCAGACTGGTCTCTTAGTTTTTTCCAGAGCTGTATAAGTGTCCAAAGCTTTATTGATAGTGTAGAGACAGAGTTGAAATGGGGCAGAGAGGGGAGTGACATGCAGAGAACGACCGCGGGCTGGAATCGAACGCGGGTCCGCTGCTGGCCGAGGCCAATGGGGGGGGACGCCCTACCAACTGAGCTAAGGGCGCCCCAGTACATACTTTTTTCATTACACATCGACAATGACCATGTAGGCCTATAGGTTTTAAAAATGCATTTAAAAAAAAAAAAAAACGTACTTTGTAAATATTACTGTGATGTCACAGTAAAATACATCACAGTAATATTTACAAAGTAAGTTTTTTTTTAACCCTATATTTCTCTTTCTGTGATGTCACGAGAAAGAGAAATATAGGGTTAAAAAAAACACTCTTTCTGCCTTTTCTCAGGCTAGGATGAACCGATTTCAATTTTTTTTGCACATTTATACTACATAGGATCTCAGAATTCAATACACCTTCATATTCAAACCGGTGAAGTAGGCCTTTAATTTTGTTATCATAAATCAGACAGTGAACAACATATGAACAAATCCTTCTGCAATGACCTTCGGAATAGTGCTGAGAATGATTATGGAAAGTTTACTTGATGTAAGTGCTTTAGAAGTTGAGATTTCTGGTTCAGAGTGTGTCTTTACGTGTAGTGTCTCGCCCTAATATGAATAGACATGCCGGTGCTCTTAGAAGATTATATGTTGCACTCAAGTTGTCATGGTAAAGTATGGTCAAGTGTGTGTTGAAAGCCTCATCTTCTTAAGAGCCCTGTGTGTGTGTGTGTTTGTGTGTGGAGTGTGTGTATGCGTGTCTGTCTAAGTATGTTTATGTGCGTGCGTGAGTGTGTGTGTTTGCGTGCATCTGTGCGTGTGTGTGTCTGTGTGTGCATGCGCATGTTTGTGTGCATCTGTGTGTGTGAGAGTGTGTCTGTGCGTGTGTCTGTCTTAGTATATTTATGTGTGTGTGTGTGTGTGTGTGTGTGTGTGTGTGTGTGTGTGTGTGTGTGTGTGTGTAGTACATGCTTAGTTCAGAGCTTACATCCATCAATGTCATGTCTTAATCCTATTTCACATCCCTACGGCAACGGCCCTTTCATGTACTTGTCATTTTTAAGGACACAGCGTTTTTGTGTATAGTTGCACCGCCATGTTTCTACAGTAGCTCAGAATGGACAAACTTAATGGCCTTACACGTTTTTATATAGTGGGCGTCCTGGGGGAAATGCACCTGTTGGAAGACCAAGAAGAAGAAGTACTATAGAATAAATAACTAAATACATATTCACCTCATCACTTGATATTGTGGAAAGACTTGAGGCAGTGGTGGATGATGCCATCTTTAGTAACCATAGCTTCTTGTCCTTGAAGGCCACTGTAGCTTCTGTAAATTCCCCCAATCAATGGGTTAGGAAGGGAGCGTTGCCATCTACAATCTCACCACTAGATACTGCTAACATACACCTTAAAGCTGGGGTATGTGATTTCTGATTGGTCAAAGTTAACATGAGCTGTACACTTTGACCAATCAGAGCGAGGCTCCGATTCTCTGTTCTTATTGGCTGTTGGGACTGTCCATTCACTTTGGCACGACTTTGTTGGTGTAGAGCGTGTCAGGGAGGGACCATAGGGGAGGGACCAAAGAGAACAAGTGGAGCGGTTGAGGTATTTGGATTCAAATCTCTATCCCAACTGCCATTTTCTCCCCAAATCCTCCACCCCAGCTTTAACTACGCACTGTACCTTTAAAAGCACACATTCAACGTAGATAATGCGAACAGATTTTTAGAGCCATGTGCAAAATGAATTTACATATTTACAAGCGGATAAAAATAACATCGTTTTTTTTCCCTCTTTATTCTTGCTGCCTTGAGACATGCACCATATGTTAGCAAAAGGCTCAGTCACTAATTGATGAATTAATTATCTAATAATCTCATTAGTGACGCTTTGTTTGTGTGTGTGTGTGTGTGTGTGTGTCAGTGTGTGTGTGTGTCTGTATGTCTGTCAGTGTGTCTGTATATGTGTCTGTATGTCTGTCTGTGTCTGTCTGTCTGTCTGTCTGTCTGTCTGTCTGTCTGTCTGTCTGTCTCTGTGTGTCTGTCTTTGGTGGATGATGCCATCTTAAGTAACTGTAGCTTCTTGTCCTTGAAGGCCACCGTAGCTTCTGTACATTCCTCAAAGGGAAGGGAGTGTTTACATCTACTACACACTGTACTGTAACACCACATGTACAATGTATGCATCATATGTTAACAAACGCCATGGTTACTAATTGATTAATTAATTATCTAATAATCTCGTTAGTGAAGCGTTCTTTGTTAGATATGTCACACTCATTATGGGTATTTATTCCCCTCATATCTTTATTATAATAGTTTTTCTTGTTTAAATAATTTTTTCATTATGTCGAGAAATGTCAAGAATAAAGACAAATACTCCAAAATGCTATTGGAGTTAGTGGGGCATGTATGTATTTTCAGCATACTGCAATTGACGTGCATGTATTGGGACATCCTACATCTTTTTCTGGCATACTAAATAGTAGGGAAGTATGGGGATTGGAACGCAGGGTTAGTTTTTTTCTCTCTATATACTTGAAGCCTTAAGACATGCACCATATGTTAACAAAAGGCTCAGTCACTAATTGATGAATTAATTATCTAATAATCTCGTTAGTGAAGCATTCTATGTTTAATATGTCACAGTCATTATGGATATGAGAAGCTTAGGGGCTAATGTTATGCTAAGAGATATGGAGAGGGTATTTTGGATTAATTAAGCTTAAAGCTATGTTGTGTAACTTCTGCTGAGGAATTCTGACTTAATTACAACAACACTAGTCGTTGCATTGCCATCTACATGAGATAAAGCCTTCAGTGATGGCACATGGATTTTATACCTTCTGCTGTACGTCCAGATTTTTTTTTTCTTAGCAGTAGAATCAA
The DNA here is from genome assembly GCF_949987685.1 of Ammodytes marinus. Lineage (NCBI taxonomy): Eukaryota > Metazoa > Chordata > Actinopteri > Uranoscopiformes > Ammodytidae > Ammodytes > Ammodytes marinus. The sequence continues at coordinate 68,739 of NW_027648069.1, forward strand.
CAACTGAAACATTTCTTCTTGGGCTGTTCTTGGGGATTTTTTCTGAGCTCCTGACTGATTTGTATTGTGCTTTTAACTAAAAGGCAAAAGCAGAAAATGTTGGAAGAGAGGCAGCCTGCTGAAAATTCAATTATAGACTCGTTGTCACCATTTCCAAACAGTAGGAGTAGTACTATAAGTATGTTGTTTTTTTCCCTGTATTCACAATGTAACAGCAGGGACACTGAGAGAAACATAGCAATTAAGAAGCATTACGAAAACACATGTATTTCTGAAGTGGACAATGTTTTTCTTTCTACTGATGATAAAAAAACAGCTTTGGGCCTTCAGTTCAAAACACCAACACTTTGAGTGATACATTCAAAAATAAGTATGGCCATTTTATTTGTTATTTCAAGGAGACTGGCTGTATGGTTGCGTTCTGAATCGCATACTTTCTCCTATATAGTATGTAGAAAAAAAGATGTAGGATGTCCCGATTCTTGTGGCCAGATTTAGGATGGTTAGAAGTACCCGGATGTCCTACTTCATGCGGCCAAGATTGTTAGTGTTGAAAAGTGCATCCTATTTGGGCGATTCTGACCCACAATCCAGTGCGCACGTGAAGTGACGTCACATCGACGAAGCCTCCATATGAAAACAAACGGGGATGCAACGGATATAAAAGCAAGAGGCAAGATCATGGCGCAATGTTATGATGAAATAAGAGAGTAAAGTATGTCCCAATAGTATGCCTACTGCATCCTAACTAGATTATTTTTATGGTCGGATGTAGTATGTAGAATAGAAAAAAAGAAAGAGTCTCCAATTCGGAACGCAACCTGAAGCAATTGACGAACACCATCAGTGTAAAGTTCAGTTGATGGTAGTGCTTTAGAAGTTGAGATGTTTGGTTCAGGGTATTGTTGAGTATTGGATGTTGAGGTAATGGCCGTTAAAGATGGTTGTATAGGAGAAAATTATACAGACACAAACAGACAAGGTTTAGTCAAATAAACACCTGAATGTACATGTTGGACCTTTTGATTTATACTAGTATGAAAGAAGACATGTTATGGAAGATACATAGACAAGAAATCTATGAACATTGCTTGAAAAAACGTTTTGCCTGCTGTGTCTCAGCTTAAACGTATTTCTAAATACTTATCATAACGTATAAATGTCAGCATGGGTGGCACTTTATTTAGTTAAATCTAGACATATCCATTATTGCCCTTACATTACAGCATTTGGACACGGTGGCCATCTGCACTGATGTGTGT
>NW_027648069.1:82500-85000 GCF_949987685.1 Ammodytes marinus
ACGTTGTTTTGACTGAAATTGTATTTGTTGATTCAGGTAAAAAGTTATATTTTGTACCTGTTGCTTTTCTCTCGAACTCTGCCAACCAGCTTTTAAAAAACATGTTTATTGTTGATGTGCTGAACATTGGGTAATTTAAGTCAGGCCATTTATCCAAAATGACATTGCAAACTGCAGTTGTTAATCTACTGTTTTTTTCTTTATAAAGAAAAAAAAAATGTTGGATAATAAAGGAAAAACTGCAAAAGCAATGAGAACAGACTGGGGGTGACTGTGGTTCAGTTGGTAGAGCGGGTCGGCTGATGATCAAAGGGTTGGAGGTTTGATCCCCGCCCTGCCACCTGTGTCATATAGTTGTTGTGTCCTTGGGCAAGACACTTCACCCACCTTGCCTCGTGTGAATGTCGATAGTTAGCCTGCTATCGGTGTATGAATGTGTGTGTGAATGGTAACGTGTAAATGGGAACAGGTCTCCCTTGCAAAAGAGTCTTCGGACTCAATGGGATTTACCTGTATAAATAAAGGTTAAAAAAAAAAAAAAAAAAAAAAAAAAACTGTCCTTATTTAAATGGCCTGGTGTTGTTAAAGGTGCTACAAGAAACTTTCAAATGCAACAGTCTCATTTTTCCTCTGATGATCATAAATTACATGTAACAGCAAACGAGACCATCAGTGCAAAGAATGCTATTTTTTATATAGTTTTTCTTAATGCCTTTGTCATGGGTATACGCTCACCCAGGAACAACAGCTGGTGTAGTAAAAACACTACCGCTTTTGTCCAAAGGGGGGCGCTAGAATTAACACAAACTGAAAGTTCCTCGAAGCAGCTTTAAGAAGCAAAATAAAAAATCTTGCATAGGGATCAGGACGCAAAAGGTGGAGCAGCCCTTCACTACATTTAAATTAACAATGTGTGTGTGTGTGTTTGTGGGTGTGTTTGTGTGTGTGTGTGTGTGTGTGCGTGTGTGTGTAGGTGTGGGTGTGTGTGTGTGTTTGTGTGTGCGTGTGTGTGTAGGTGTGGGTGTGCGTGTGCGTGTGTGTGTGTGTGTGTGTGTGTGCGTGCGTGCGTGCATGTGTGTGTGCGTGTGCTTGACAGAGGGTTGAAGACTTGGACGATAACTATAATTAAAGCTAAAATCAGGTGACTAGTCTGCTGAATGACAGATCCTAATTAGCTGCTGCACACACACACACACACACACACACACACACACACACACACACACACACACACACACACACACACACACACCCTGTGGCTATAATTGTCTTCCAGCCCTTTCATCAGGTTCAAACTGAGCTCTATAATTCTGCTAATAAACTAAGGAACTATCTGTTGTGGTTGTTTGGGTATTTTTCTCTTTTCTTCTTCAGTTCCTCGACACACAGGAGAGAGAGAGTATGTGTATGTATCGGTGTGTGTGAGTCTGCATGCTTGTGTCCGTGTGTGTGTCTGTGTGTGTCTAGTCAGTGCTTGTGTGTGCGAGAGAGTGTGTGTGTTAGTCTCTGCATGCTTGTGTCTATGTCTGTATGTGTGTCTGTGTGTGTGTCTCTCTATGTGTGTGTGTGTGTCTCTGTCTCTCTGCCTGTGTGTGTGTGAGTCTGCATGCTTGTGTCCGTGTGTGTGTGTGTGTCTGTGTATGTACAGTATGTGTCTAGTCAGTGCTTGTGTGTGCGAGAGAGTGTGTGTGTTAGTCTCTGCATGCTTGTGTCTCTGTCTGTATGTGTGTCTGTGTGTGTGTCTCGCTATGTGTGTGTGTGTGTGTGTCTCTCTGCCTGTGTGTGTGTGAGTCTGCATGCTTGTGTCCGTGTGTGTGTCTGTGTATGTATGTATGTGTCTAGTCAGTGCTTGTGTGTGCGAGAGAGTGTGTGTGTTAGTCTCTGCATGCTTGTGTCTCTGTCTGTATGTGTGTCTGTGTGTGTGTCTCTCTATGTGTGTGTGTGTGTCTCTCTGCCTGTGTGTGTGTGAGTCTGCATGCTTGTGTCCGTGTGTGTGTCTGTGTATGTATGTATGTGTCTAGTCAGTGCTTGTGTGTGCGAGAGAGTGTGTGTGTTAGTCTCTGCATGCTTGTGTCTCTGTCTGTATGTGTGTCTGTGTGTGTGTCTCTCTATGTGTGTGTGTGTGTCTCTCTGCCTGTGTGTGTGTGAGTCTGCATGCTTGTGTCCGTGTGTGTGTCTGTGTATGTATGTATGTGTCTAGTCAGTGCTTGTGTGTGCGAGAGCGTGTGTGTGTGTGTGTGTGTGTGTGTGTGTGTGTGTGTGTGTGTGTGTGTCTCTGCCTGTGTGTGTGGGTGGACAGTCTCAAACAGATTTTACCTGGCAGTACAAAAACCTGCCGTAGCCAATTTCACATCGCCGCCTCATTTTGTCCCTAGCTGTATGTTTCTGCTTTGTAATCTTAATTCTGCATTGTCCACAAACCTAATGCATTTTAAGCTGGTCTGGTGGGGATTGTGTGTGTCTGTGTGTGTGTGTGTGTGTGTGTGTGTGTGTGTGTTTC
>NW_027648069.1:95000-97500 GCF_949987685.1 Ammodytes marinus
AGTTTATTTTCATTTGTGGTTTTCATTGTGTGTAAATATTACTTTATTGTAACTGTCCACTTGTTTCATTTTATTTTATTGTTTATTTTTGCTTTTTTATTTTTTATTATTTACTTGTTCGAAATAAAAACATTTTCAATTCAATTCAATTCAATTACTATTCTGTAACAGGCGGAATGGTTACCAACGCAACTAAATAAATATTACGCAAACAGATGGCATGTAAACATAATGTTCTCATCAGGTCAAGGGTTCAGCCACAGCCTTTGGGATGTACTGTTCATACTTGGTTTTCACATTACATAATATAAAAGTCCCGATTGACATTTATGTGTATGAAAATATACTTTTTAATGTGACACACACACACACACACACACACACATCTACAAAAACACACACACACACACACACACACGCACACTCACACACACATACGCACATAAACATCTATAAAGACACACACACACACACACACACACACACACACACACACACACACACACACACACACACACACACACACACATAGTGATTATGCTCTTCCTAGCGTGTCTGTGTGAATGTTAGTTTAATGTGTATGTATTTTAATCGCAGCGTCTTTTGGCTCTGACATTATTACATGTAATTTTTTCGCAACGAAACCGCGGTGCTTTAAGTCGTCTAAATATAACACTTGGGTCGTTTAATACGGCCGTCACACTTTCATGACTTTAATGTGTTTTTAATGAGAGAGGAATATTAAAAACTAAAAGGATATTTATTTAAAGATCTCCTATTATACTACTTTTCTGGTCTTCATTTCTTGTTAAAAACTGCTATAGAGCAACCTGACACGGATCACATCACAAAAAACTATGTAGATTTTCGGGACACTCTTCCTCTTACCCTAGCGAGCACAGCAGTCTCTCTCTACACACTGCTTTGAGCTTCTCCGCCCCCATCCCCCCTGCTGCAAACCCCACTCCGTTGTGATTGGTTACCTTCCTTCCAGCAGCGGGAGATTTTCAGGAAGGTGGGGGCATGCAGCCGGAGCTTGCCTGAGCAGCATTACCATACATGGAAACATGACAGAAACTACCCGAGCGTGACAGAAACTACCCGGAAATTTGAACAAGTTATTTCTCGACCGGCTGCCATAGTGTTTAGTGCTCTGCATAGCCACCCCAGACGGTCAGCAGGGAATACGTCGAAATGCATGTACGTAATTATTTGATACGCTAGTATGGTTAAACATGACTATAAATCATTATAACAACGTGTATAGGTCATACAAGTCGAAAAGTATCATAGGTCCTCTTTAAGGGCAATTAGAAGTTTATCTTTTAATAAATCGCAGACACAATTTTTAGAATTTTTTTTGTTTAGGGGTAATGGCACAGATCTGATAATATGAATCACCGACATATGTCACCACATATGATAATATCTGCATTGAGAAGGTAAATAAACACAAAGATATCTGTTTTAAAATATATTTTTCTAAATAGGTATATGATCAAAATAACTAGATAATTATGAACTAAATTGATAGGTCATATTTTAGGCCAAATACGGGACAGTTCCAGTTTCAACACCAGTCAGATTTAACACGAATAGCTGCAGTTGAGAGTAATTTAAAAAAAATTGTCTTAAAGGCCTACTTCACCGGTTGGAATATGAAGGTGTATTGAACGCGGAGATCTTATTTAGTATAAATGTGCAAAAAAAAATGAAATCGGATCATCCTAGCCTGAGAAAAGGCAGAAAGAGTGTTTTATGGTCTCACTGTCTAACCCTACAGTTTCCTTCTTGTGACATCACAGTAAGGGTTAGGATTAACAGGACAGCTGGGCCAAGGGAAGACTAAGGGAAGACTGAGGGAAGAAAAACCTCATTCATTATATTATAATAGTGATTTTATAATGATAGAACGCTGGTTCCGTATGGGTGAAGTATTCCTTTAAGTAAAAAAGTTGCTGAAAGTAACTTGAGAAAGTAAATGGTTAAAATGTTTTAGAAAGTCGTAACAGACATGCAACAAGACGAGAACAAAGAGACAGAGGAGAGCCAGACACTTGGACCTCAGGCAAGTCACACACACACACACACACACACACACACACACACACACACACACACACACACACACACACACACACACACACACAGGCGCACAGACGCACACACACACAAGCACACACACACACACACACACACACGCACACACACAGGCGCACAGACGCACACACACACAAGCACACACACACACACACACATACACACACACACACACACACACACGCACACACAAACGCAACCCCGACGCACACACACGCACCCCCGACACACACACACAGACATACCCACACGCAGACACGCACGCACGCATGCACACACAGGCGCACACACACGCAGACACAGACATAGACACACACACACACACACACACACACCAAGAGACACACACATTGAACATTCCCACAGAGAAAAGAGCCATACCTCAGGCTAGCTGTTCACA
>NW_027648069.1:105000-215000 GCF_949987685.1 Ammodytes marinus
TTTCCATTTTGTCCCCAAAAGGAAGGCACGTCCCCACAATATAAGTATGTAAACAGAATAAATGTCCCTACAACATAGTACTACAAGCTCTCTCTCTCCCTCTCTCTCTCTCTCTCTCTCTCTCTCTCTCTCTCTCTCTCTCTCTCTCTCCCTCTCTCTCTCTCTATCTCTCTCTCTCTCTCTCCCTCTCTCTCTCTCTATCTCTCTCTCTCATGCAAAGTTATGTATTACTGATGTTGTGGGAACATTAATCCTAACCCTAACCTAAACCAAAGTCTACCCCAGTATGTAAACATAAACAATGTCCCCACAAAATAAAGTATACAAGCATACACACACACACACACACACACACACACACACACACACACACACACACACACACACACACACACGGTTGTGTATTACTTTTGTTGTGGGGACATTACCCTAAAATGACAGTATTATGTTATGGGGACTTCCATTTTTGTCCCCAAAAGGAGGGTAGGTCCCCACAATATCAGTATGTAAACAGATGTAATGTCCCCACAACATCCATGATACAAACACGTACACACACACAGTTATGTATTCCTCATGTTGTGGGGACGTTACATAACCTTGCCCTAACCATAACCGCTACTACCACCACCTAATTCTAACCTAAACCAAAGTCTACCCCTTACATTAAAGGGACACTGTGTAACATTTTAAGTAATTTATTAGCTAAAATCAATACAATTAATAAGTAATACAAGCCCTCTCTCACACACACACAGACAGCACACGGTGGTGTACTACTGATGTTGTGGAACATTACATAAACTTGCCTAACCATAACCACTACTTGCCTATCTCTACCCCTAACCTAAACCAAAGTCTATCCCTTACATTAAAGCAAGTCTTCACCCTAGAATGACATTATTACGTTAAGGGGACTTCCATCGTGTCCCCAAAAGGAGGGTAGGTCCCCACAATATCAGTGTGTAAACAGAAGAAATGTCCCTACAACATTAGTAATACAGCGCTCTCTCTCACACTCAAAAACTTGTGATCTATCTCTTTCTCGCTCTCTCTCTCTCTCTCTCTCTCTCTCTCTCTCTTTCTCTCTCTCTCGTGATGATTTATGATACTTAAATACAGTAAGAGTGCATTGTTATGACCTCAACACAGTATTGTTTTTAAATAAATTGTCAGTTTTCATCATAGGTAAAGACTTTGGACAGAACATTATTTAATATTCAACATCTAGAGTTTTTTCTTTAACACAAATGCAAATTTATTGTATTTAGATATTGCCAAATTTGCATATTCATGAAACAAATGTAATACAGAAAAATTATTGCGTATATGTCAGTAATCAACTGGCAAAGTATATAAGTAAAAAAAATACCCCATTCACCTGCAGTGTCTGATACATTTTAATAAACACGCTAAATACATAACTGTAAAAATGTATGAAAATGTAACAGCGTCTCAGTCTATCTGTATGTATTGCAGGCTGTTCTGGGCCCAGTGGTTCAGCTGTGAGAGTGAATGATCAACTGTTCATCAACCACTACTCCACTGATGGCACTGCTGCTGTGTGTGTGTTTTTGGCGCCACCTTGTGGAGTTATGTAACAAAACTGTAGGACTTACATGAGAGCCATAAGACAAACCTTTGTCTAAATGTTGGTCTTAATAGGAGGAATCATTTTGGATTTAGGAGCGCTACGATACCGTCAGCGATGGTATTAAAAATATAATTTTGATAACTCATGGCTTAGAGTATCAGTAGATGTTATTTTTAATGTGTGGTGTCGATCGTGTGTAAACTTTTGGAGGAGTGCGAAAAGCAATGTTTTCAGTGTTTCAAAACATCAAAAAAGTTTTCAAAAATCGATTTAAGCACAAATGGGTGCAGCCTGTGTCAAACGATGCAGCTGACTTCTGTGCATCTGCAGATATACTGTTTTTGAATGTAGGATGTTCGGTGTGGGAGTTAAAGGCGAAAATCCATTCACCTTGAATTGTGTAATTGTTCTGCTTTTGTACATGTCAGGGGTGTGTAATGGCCCTGCAAGTGGCATGTCAAAAAGTGTTACAGCTGTGGAACCAATTGAATCTGTATTAGTCCACCAAGGTTCATTGTGAAACGCTTTAGCCGTAATGTTAGGGTCAGTCGCTATATCCCACAAAGAAAGTCTGACGCCCATGAAACTAACCCCAATTATTAGCAGCAGCCCTACGAGTATACCAACAAAAGTATTTGCTGCTGGGATGAAGAGAAACTGATTTTTGGGGGGTGCTTTTCAATGCAAGCCAGTCCATTGTTGGTGTATTTACATTAACTTCCATTATTTCTCTGAGGGCTAGGTTAGGTTCGCTGTCTCCAACTAGGAAAGTCCTAAGTCCATAAGACATGGACATAGGACACATGCCGTGTTTAGTTCGGTTGAAACGAACTCAGGTGCACTTCTGCCTTCGGTGCGCATCTTTCAGGCAGGTGTGAATACAGCAATCGCACTCGGGGGCGGACCAAACAAGCGGACCGAGACCCAGCTGAAGAGGTGGTCTCGATGCGCTTCAAAACGAACTCTGCTGCAGTTCGTTTGTGGTGTGAATTTGGCCGGACTCAATCCGACCCAATTGCAGGAAGCACTGCGCCTTTGATTTCTTTTCTTTTCTTTTTTTTCTTTAATCGCCATCAGCTTCACATTATGGGAAAGTGTTGTTGTCGCCGTTGTTAGGAAGATTAGTTGTGGTTTGATCGGGAGCCCCGAGCGAAAATATTACAGTTGATAATGACGCGTATGGGAAAGTGTTGTTGTCGCCGTTGTTAGGAAGATTAGTTGTGGTTTGACCGGGAGCCCCGAGCGAAAATATTACAGTTGATAATGACGCGTACACATGCTGATATGTTCAGCGATCAGATGGAGAGGGGAGCGTCTCCCGCACAGTGCGTCCCAACAGGTTCACGCTGCGCTTTGCATGAAGTGTGTGTTTTAATTTTTCTTCCCAACGTGACCGTCAATACTGTCCCTGTGTCAGTTTGGAACTAGTCTCGCAAAGCCAGACCAAACTACAGCACGTAGTATGAGTTTGGAACTGAACTGCGCCGAACTGACACCCAGCTGATACACTGCTTAATCAGCTGAGTGTCAGCTTGAGCCTATTCTTCTCTCGAGCCGCGCGTCCAACAGCAAAAATACAGTAGGCTATACATTATGTTTCACATCGTAGGCTACAAGCCACATAACGTGGCATTGACATAGGGCTACATATTATAACCATATGAAACAACAATAATTAGATTTTCTTCTTCTTTATTTATAGGCTAGATGTAGGCCTTTTTATTATTTTTAACCCCGTATTATATATCAATGATATATTTTGCAGTTTTTACTTCGTTCTTCCTGCTTCTCTCCACCCCAGAATGTCTGTCCAATGAATGAATGACCTCAGATCACGTGTGGTTTTGCTTCGTAATGCTGGTTCACTTGCAAAAGGGGCAATATGAAAGTGGACCACACCAAACAAAAAATATCTAAACTCTATTTGGTCTGGACCAAAGCAAGTGAACTAACGGACTTTCCATGTGTGAATACACCCTTACTCTACTTACTAGAACCAGTCCTACAACTATACCCAGTAAAGAATGTAATGTTTGGATAAACAGAAACAGATTTTTTGGGGGATGCTTTTCACAGCAAGCCAGTACATTTTTGGGCTATTTGAATTCCATTTATTTCCTGTAGGTTTCGGGTTAGGGGAGGGTTGCTTTCTCCCACTAGGAAATGCTGACGGCTATGAAACTTACTCCAATTATTAGCATCAGCCCTACAACCATACCCAACAATGGATTTGATTCTGGGATAAACAGCACATCTTTGAGCCAGGTTGTAACACCCAAAACGCGTTTTCTTTGCTGTAGCGCCACCACGTTTAATTTTTTTAATCTGCTGAGAGTGCGGGGGACTGTACTCGCACTGCTGGTTGGTTTATCCCACAGATTTACAGTTTGAGCTGTGTACTCAAGTTTACGCTGAAAACATTTAAATATGAAAAATCTGTACAAAATCAATAGAGTTCCCTGCCCAGCAGGGCTTGGGAACAGCATTGCACTGCATAATACATAAATAATACAAAAGTGAAACGCTAAGGTACAAAACAGACTCAATGGAAAGTGCAATATATATATTTGATTTTTGTTTAATCATCACAAAAATAAAAAAAAGAATCAGCTTCAAGTGTTGTTGATTTCACACTGTTTATACGGATTGATTGATTAGTTAACACGGATAATATTTCTTCAAACCGAATAAATCAATTCAGTTTGCAGATTCTGAATTTACTGTTTACATGGACGTTTAATACAATGAATAAATCAGATGTTAAAATGCCCAAAGCATTCAATCAATTTGACACGTGCAAAGTGGTTCTGTCATTGTTTGCTTCTCTGAGAGCGGACTGTTCCAATTTAGAAATTGTATATGTTTTTATATTACATTTTTTTTTAATGTTTTCGTTTACTTGTTTAAAAATGTAATTGTTCCTCACTTTTATTAAAATTCCTTTAAGTATACTAAAATATCAAATAGTTTAAATTAAAAATGTTGTATCTGACGAGGTCCAGTTAGTGAGCAGGCGCAGAACAACATAGCCAGAAGGTAATCTGCTAAAATAATTTACATGGAATAAGTTTTATTTTGATCGGTTTATGAAAAGGTTTCAATCACTGCTCTGCAACCCAATACAATGTCATTCAATTAATTCCTTTTTTATTCAGAATAAGGATTTTATATGGAACTGTTTTATTCGGTTGGGCCTTGATAAAACGTTTTTATTCTGAGTATAAGTGTCCATGTAAACCCAGCTGGTGATTATATCTGGTTACATTGATTAGAGTTGATTTTCTGTTGATGATTAAAATGAAAAAAGTAAAAAGATGCGACGCTGTCTTCTGCTCCTCAAAACCCTGAAGACACAAACAGAGAAACATTTATTCATCATAAAATGAAGACAATGGCTGTGTTCTAATACCCACACTATCTGCTATTTAGGATGGAAGGAAAACAATTTAGGATGTCCCAATTATTGTGGTCAGATCTAGTATGCCTAAAAATACCCAGTTGTCTACTACATCCAGCCGAGATTTTAAGTGTTCAAAACAGCATGCTATTTGTGCGAGTCTGACCCACAATCCAGTGCGCAACAGAAATGACGTCACATCAATGAGACAAGAGGCAAGATCAAGGCGCAATGATATGATGACATAAATAAGTAAAAAGTATCTCCCAATTGTAGCATACTGCATGCAAACTAGATTATTTTTATGATCAGATGTAGTATGCAGAATATAACAAAATAAAGAGTATGTGATTTGATACGCAGGGCAAGTTTCAAAGAATAACAGATTTGCTTTTATTGAAGGAAAATACTCACAGCTGATTGGTCCGACAGCAACAGCCAGCTGATCGGAGGAGGCTGCAGACCGAGCCTGACGCCTGGAACAGCTCTAAAAACCCAGAAGAAGTTTTTATAGTTAATTTTTTTAATTTATTCACAAAGATCATATTTGTCAAATACCATGTTAGAGAAGAGTATTTAAAACTTGTCCAAGGACCCTGAATTTTCTGTAAATTTTGTTTATGAGGACAGGACAGGTGCACTCAAATCGCATTAGCTTTATTTGTATAGCCCAATATCACAAATAGACATTTGCCTCAGTGGGCTTTACATTCCATACAGTATGACACTGTGCCCTTAGACCCTTAGCTCGGCTGAGAAAAAACTCCCAGTAAAAAACTCATTGACGTGATTTTTTTTTTTTTAATTTTTGTTTTAATCTGAGGGAGGAAGGGATCCATCTCCCAGGACGGACATCATGCAATAGATGTCACATGTACTGAAAATAAAATTAAATCGCAAACAAATTCAATCAGTGTCAAAATGTTTCCATCACTCACTGGGATGCAAGAGGCGCTGCTGCGGTCACACATGCTGATGCTGCAGTGCAGGTAAACGTCCTCATAGGTCCCGTGGTACAGGAAGAACAGAGCAGAGAAACGAGCTCGCAGAGAAGCACCGCTCTCAATCACCTTCACATGACGACGGTCAACGGCACACCTGGAGGGAGGAGACAATCACAAAGTATAGTCCATGAGCCAGGTACCCCAAATCACACAGCAGCTCATATTATGTTGTCATCTAGCTCCAAGGGTCGTATCTAGCTCCAAGGGTCGTATTTGTATTGTGAGGCAACTTATATTCTAATAATAATAGTAATAACAACAACAACAACACCACCAACAACAACAACAACAACAACAACAACAATAATAATAATAATAATAATATCTTTCATTTAGGTATATTTTGTTCTCATTTAGCTCCAAGGTCGTATTTATATTATACATTGAGAGGGACACTTCCCCCCAGTATTAAATGTGTTCAAAATGGACACCCCAATATATTGATATAAAAAATATGAGCAAAAGTATTAAAGAAATTGACTATAAAGCTGACTTTGACTTTGACTCTGGTCGTCACCTGTTCTCGATCAGGAAGTGTTTGCGTGGGTCGCTGGCGTTGGGAGAGTTTGTGAAGTAGCAGGTTTCCAGCAGCAGCCCGAAGCCGTCGTATTCGGTGTTGTTCACGGATACGCCGACGTGCAGAGCGGAGCCGAGCGGCAGGCGGACGGGGCCGGCCGGGAACGCCTCGCTGAAGTCTGGCCTTGTGTACAGAGTCATGGAGGCGCTGGTGGGTTCGCCTGAACGCACCACACCAACTCCACTAGCCCTGAAAAGAAAAAAAAGATAATCAATATTAGGGATGTGCGGAGACGTCATTATCTGTATCTGTTCAGCCAACAAAATTATCTGTATCTGTATCTGTAACCGGATACACAACAAGAAGTGGGCGTGGCGTATACCGTAAGTTTCTTTTACATTAGCCTACATTAAAGTAAGTCACACCTAAATTGATTTTCTAAACTAATATTCATTGTCAATGCAATTGTTGTCCCTTCAAAGCATCACATTGATGTAATGTTGACATATAAGTCAAAAAGTCAGATATATTTCTAACTTTTCGTCTCTCTCTCTCTTCTTTGTTCTCAGAATACAAAGAAATTCAGGGAACGAAAATATTGATAAATAACAGCCCAAATCTGTGCATAGGCTACTCACTGTTAGTAAATGAGGGCCAGTGTTTTACTTTTAACTTAATTAAGGTATCCCTTTAACTGGGGGAAATACAGCTGTATTTCATGATTATTTTTTATCTCTATCTCTCCCCCTCCCTCTTTTTTTACTTTTGTTTTACTAAACTAAGATTTAGGAACAATATTTATCAACATACCAATCTCATAAACCCTAAATAATATGTTAGCCTTTCCACAAAGCCACATGTGATTTTAATGTGTCAAGTTTGCAGTTTCCGATTTTATTGTATAGGTCCTGAAGTAGGCCTAGCCGTATACGCATTGATTGACAGCTGAAAAAGAACAGGTCCTATGCATCAGTTTGATGGAAATGTTGTGATGTTTGATAGAGTTTAAGCAGTAGGCCTAGTGAATGTAAATACATCGGGGAAGGGCTGACGGTGACTCGGGGTGACTCGGGGTGCATATTCCATCGGTTCGTCTCTTCTCCGCCACGGCAGCGGCCGGTGTTGTGCCGAATTCTCACTCCCCCGCAGGATCCCACTCCCCTCTAGGAGGCTTAAACGCACCAGGCTTCTCATGGTGCGTTTAAGGACAGCTCGGAAAAATGTGTTACGACATATAACAAATGGGTCTCTCTTGTAAATGAGACCCTGGGTCTCAATGAGATTTTACCTAAATAAAGGTTAATAAAAAAATAAATAGGCTAAATAAAAAAATGAATTAAGTGGTTGTAGAAAGTGCGGGGGACAGAGGGCACAAATCGTATAGACTCTCAAGTGCAGCACAACATAACTTATATTTTGATGAAACATGAATTAAATAGCCTACGAACAGTTTCCTCAAAGCCTAAGACGAAGGAACTTGGCTTGTAAAAATCGCCTCGGTTCGTCAAACTACAACTAGCAATACGCTAGGAAGGCAGTGGGGAGTGGGATCCTGCGGGGGAGTGAGAATTCGGCACAACACCGGGTTATGAGGAAACTCACATAAAAACGGCAGCAAATGCGATCGGTAGAACCCTCTATTCAAGGGAAAGGGCGAACGCGCTGCGTTTATCAGTGGATAAAAAGAGAGAGACCGCGGGTCACGGGACGCGCCCGGTCCTCTCATGTCCACCGCAGAACAGCTGTGTAATTCTACCTGTTGTGTCATTGAGGCGGAACGCGCTGCGTCAATTAGGCGCATATTATATAAAAAAAAAAAATCCCCGAATAATAACGGGACTATTCGGAAATTATCCGTATCCGTATCTAACTCATTATCCGTGCTTATCCGAATACATATTCGGATTCGGGCTCATCCCTAATCAATATACAATAGAGTACAAAGGCCTGTTTCAGGTAGCTGGTTTTGAGGCAACCCAGAGTTTGTTCGCTCTGAGTTAGTGGAAACTCTGGGTTACGCCATGGGTCTAACCTGCTCGGGAGGTGGTTAGACCTACCCTGAGTTTGTTTTCACTTTACGCTGCAGCTCCGACTGAAGAAAGAGTGTCACTGTCACACACGTCCCTGTACAGTTAGAAGCAAAATCACTCCATAGAAATCTCCATCGGGATGTTTTTATAATTTCCTGATGATTTTACGTTTGACCGATCATTTATCTGATCAGTAGCCTTGTTCTCAGCCCTCGGTCCGTTCATATAGGCGGCCACCTTACACATCGTGACATGCTCTACATTCAGATTAATAAACCTATTTGTATTGTATGCTTTTTAACGTCTGTGCCACTGAACAGATTTATGTCAGGTGGATTCATGTAACGCTGCGGCTGCACGCGATCGTTACTGTTTACTTGTGCGATCCTAAAGTCACAGACGAGCCTCGTTAAATAACCTAATATGAATATAAAAATTATATAATAATTTAAACTGTGATCACTTGAGGAAAATGGATCTGATAATAATTCAGGCTCTTCAATGGAAACTGTCACCTAATGTGTATGTTTACTGCACAGTATTAGGCTACAGCTTGCCAACATATTATACAGCAATAAAACACTGTCAGCAATGCTGTGCTGCGCAAGCTTAATACTTTACTGCTGATATGCATACGTTTTTAAAATAGACTATGCACTATGGCTTCTCATACGGAAGCGAAATGATTCTCTTGACGAAAAATGTTTGCTCTGTTTTTTTTCTGAATTGCAGAGGAGATTAGATCAGAGTTATGAGACAATATCCCCATTAATTCTTCTCCATACCATATGCTCATTCGTTAATATTTCTAACTCTAGTGGGAGGAGCGGAGTTTTTATTTTTTTAGAAGTGGAGAAGTGGGAGGATCATTTTTTTCTACTGTTTCCATGGTGAATCATGTTATCAGCGATCCATTGACGATGGCTTTTATGCACACGCTCCACCCAGAGTGAACACGCTCAGAGTTGATTGACCCAACGCTGATCCACTGTTCTGAAACCGAAAACCCAGAGTTGCTCGTCAACCCTGTGCTCTGAGTTGACCAACTGCAGGATTCAACTCAGAGTATGTAAAACCAGCTACCTGAAACAGGCCTCAGAGCAGCAATATAATGATAGTCAAATACATAGAGTAAAGCAAAGGCAGCATGATCAGACAATAAACCAGTTGTAAAGTATTTGTGTGAGCACTGTAGATTTGATTTTGAGCCATTGTTTAAGTTCTGTGTTAAAAGTGTTACTGTTGGTCTCTAGTTTTAGAGGTTCCATAGTTTTGCCCCTTTTACAGAGAAAACAGACTGACCGAAATATGTCTTGTACATGGGAACAAGACAATCCCCGTTGTGGAGGCTTGTGTATTCGCCCGACGAGAGCTCTGAGGTCTGAGATCTGATCTTAGAGAGACATATTAATGTGAAGCTAAGAGATCAGGCTTGAACATCATTGTGATGGCTTGATGGAAGGTCCTTACCAGTACCTTAACCCTAACCTAAACCACAGGCTGCCTTGAAGGCTCCGTTGGGGGGACAAAACACCAAACATCATTGTGATGTGGTGAAGATGGTGAACTCACAGTGGCTGGTATCCGATGGCGGCGTCCAGGCTGGAGATGTCATCCAGTGGGAAGATGCAGGAGAACGGGAAACTTCTCGGGATAATGATCGATGGGTCGGACCGATTGGAGTGGAACACAAACACAATGTTGGAGTAGGTGACGTGGGTCCCGTTGTTCTGGAAACAACAATGAGTGGACACAATGGTTCAATGGTTTAACATTTGTTGAGGCTGATGTATGTTTTTAACAGGGCTATGTCGAATACCATTTCACAGAAAGTGGGAAAGCTTTCTAGGGCCACACACCATATACAAGTTGCTTTAGGACAATTCAATGGACAACAAAGAGAGTGTGTGTGTCCGTCCATCATGTAGCCCCCTTCCCCCAGTTAGTCTCTCTCGAAATACATGTGTTTACGTAGGAATGAGCGCATGCACACATTTGTAGGAGGAAAGGGGACACAGACATTTGTCTGGGCGGGCCTGGATATGAAGGAATTTGACCTATTACTCTAAAGACAAGTGCCTTGAATTGTTCTTGATTCTCACTGACCTTCACCACGTTTCCACAGACCTCCCTGCGTTCCACCAGGTAAGAGAAGGTCCCATTGCTGTCCACCTGCTGGTGGCAGCGCGGGTCGACCAGGTGAGCAGAGGAACCATTCAGGCCTTGTTCCTCCAGGATCAACTTTGGGACCGTCAGACGCATCTGCTCCCGTCCACACACCAACTCGGACTGTTTGTCTACAGTGGGAACAAGGCATTGTGGGTATAAAAGTATTTTGAGATTCATCAATGTTTGGTGTTTTGTGCACCCAACGCAGACTTCCTGGCAGCCGGGAAGGCTCCGTTGGGGGCACAAAACACCTTCAAGCAGTGGAATGGTGGATGTTTAATCTTTCATCAGCTCCGACTTTTTATCTACAGTGTGAACAAGGCATTGTGGGTATAAAAGCCTTTTGTGCTTCAACAACATTTACACCACACAAACCAACACATAACAATCTGACCTGTTGGTGAAGTAGTCGGAGCTCTTGTGGAAGTTTCTAGTGTTGGGAATAACGCCGTTTCACATAACGTTAGGTAACGCCGTTATTTTTTCAGTAACAGGATAATCTAACTAATTATTGTTTCCGTTGTTACAACGCCGTTATCGTTACTGGACGTTAAATGTGGTGCGTTACTTTGAATTGATTGAATACACTGTGTAATCCGAACGCACCCCTGGCTCCATACTACACAAACTGCTAGTAAGGAGACCAGTGGGTTAACAACAAGATAAGCGATTGTTATTTCTTATAGTGTTTTAAGTTGTGTTTTATTCAGTGTGGATGACATTATAACTGTCAGTTAGCGCCGTCACGTCAGTCAGCCGGAGCGCCTGTTTAGTGAAGTTTCTTTTTCGTTCTCTCTCTGTTGTGTGAACGTGCGCGTTGCCGCAGTAAGCACCTATCAATCCACGGTTGAAACTAGCTTTCCCTGAGTGTGTTGCCCTTGTGAGTAAGTTCTTGGCGTTTTCCGATCTCTATTAGCCTATAAGTTATAATTTATGCACGTTATTACATGGCCGCGATTTGCGGGTCGCAACAGCTGTTTAACGTCAAAGAATGTTTACTTTTGTTGAGAACAAAATAGCCTACTTGAAGTGCAGGATAAACCTCTTATCTTGGTGTCTGTTTATGTGCAATAATTATCGAAGGTTATGTAGCCTTCAAGTAGGCTACTTGTTTGTTCTACTCATTTCAACTGACTTGTGAAAACTGCTCAGAAAAATCCAAATTCTTTGACATATAGCAATTTTTATTTATTTTTTTACAGTAGGCTAACGCAAATAGTTACTTTCCCTGGAAACTAGTTACTTCTATTATAAAGTAATTCAGTTACTAACTTAGTTACTTTTTAGAGCAAGTAGTGAGTAACTATAACTAATTAGTTTTTTAAAGTAACGTTCCCAACACTGGAAGTTTCTACAAGGAAAGAAAAAAATGAGGCATATGCTTATATAACACATTCTTAAGTTATGGCTTAACCAAAAAAGAACCCTTTACTACATACAGGCCCTATAAGCAGAGCCGGCCCAAGCCTTTATGGGGCCCTAAGCGGAATATGATCAGGGGGCCCCTCTCCAATCGTAGCGCTGCCCAAATGATTGCCCCTTGTTAAATGTTATCCCCACACCCAGTGTTTTCCCTTTAGTGCCTCCAATGTCCAGATGGGTGAGAATATATGACAGCTGAGAACCCGACCCTCCTAGGGAGGTTCGGGGGTATGCCCCCCCGGGGAGATTTTTTTAACCTTTTTAAAGTGAAATGCTTGAATCTGGTGCACTTTGAGAGAAAAATTAAGAGGCTAAATCTGAGAAATTTTGTGTGAACAAATAATTTGGAGACACTGGATCGGATGTATTAGAAGCTATTGAAGAAAGGCAGATGGATTTTCCATAAAAATATTAATCTAAAATAAAATATTATGGAGGGTCCTCTGGGATGGGCTTGGGGCTCTTTATCTTTTATGGGACATATTTCTCTGTAATATAATGAATGGATTTAAATGCAGTGAGAGGAACGAAGCAGAAGAACTCTGTTGTCCAGCTATCTTTTTTTCACAGACGAGGCTGAAATAGGCTATAGACTATACACAGTGTATGGGCAACTGAGGGCAGCACCATTTCCAAATGTTTTTAAATAAACTCAATACACACTGTGCACGCATGTGAACGTGACATGATCAGTTAATTTCGGATTACCTCCCAGATAAACTGATTCAATTATTAGGCTATTAATTATCTCGACCAAAACATTGTATTGCTTTTTAGTATGATGACTGACATTTGCATAATATGATGTCAATATCAAATACACACACACAAAAAAAAAAAAAAAAAAAAAGAGGGGGCCCCAAGCAACCGCTTGCATCATATTAGTTTTAAGCAATAATCGTCAAATGGCATTGGCTGTTTTCCGATCTTAAGTCGCATTATTAAAACATGTTTCTGTCTAAATGTGTGATAGTGAGCACTTCAGCTTTGCTGAGATAATCCATCCCACCTCACAGGTGTGCCACATCAAGATGCTGATCTGACATCATGATTAGTGCACAGGTGTGCCTTAGACTGTCCACAATAAAAGGCCACCCTGAAATGTGCAGTTTTGTCTCACAGCAAAATGCCACAGATGCCACAAGCATTGAGGGAGCGTGCAATTGGCATGCTGACAGCAGGAATGTCAACCAGATCTGTTGCTCGTGCATTGAATGTTCATTTCTCCACCATAAGCCGTCTCCAGCAACTTCGCACAGCCATTGAAGAGGAGTGGACCAACATTCCACAGGCCACAATTGACAATCTGATAAACTCTATGCGAAGAAGATGTGTTGCACTGCATGTGGCAAATGGTGGTCACACCAGTTACTGACTGGTTCTGAGTCCCCAGACCCCCGATAAAGCAAAAAAATGCACATTTCAGAGTGGCCTTTTATTGTGGACAGTCTAAGGCACACCTGTGCACTAATCAAGATGTCAGATCAGCATCTTGATGTGGCACACCTGTGAGGTGGGATGGATTATCTCAGCAAAGCAGAAGTGCTCACTATCACACATTTAGACAGATTTGTGAACAATGTTTGAGAGAAATGGTACAATTGTGTATCTGGAATGAATTTTAGATCTTTAAGTCCATCTCATGAAAAATGGGAGCAAAAACAAAAGTGTTGCGTTTATATTTTTGTTGAGTGTAAATAAAAATTATATCATAGAGAAAAAAAAAATCCTATAACATTTTTAAAAAGTGACTAGTAGATTCATTCATCGGACGAGGTAAAATATGAAACACAGTTTTTCTCTTATCATTTTGAAGCTCAAAGTATTTTGAGCTTCAACAATCTCACCTGTTGGTGAAGTAGTCAACTCTCTTGTAGTAGTCAACTCTCTTGTGGAAGTTTCTACCAGGAAAAGAAAAATATTTGAAATTTTAAATTATACATACACCAGTTGTTGTCAAAATCTTCAAGGTGCATCATGTGGAATGGAGGATGTGTCATGTGAGGTATCAGCTCATATAACACATTCTAAAGGTTTAACCAAGAGATAATACTTTACTACATACAGGCCATATAAGGCTAATGCCTTTTATTTGTATTTGAGTTAGAACAAGTTCTGTGTTGACTTTAAGACGGCCAGAGCTTGGTTAAATATATATTACAGTGGTTGACACTAACGGTTGCCCGCTTGCCCGGGGCAACTGAAAATAATGTTTGGGCAAGTTGAGATTGCTTCTTGGTTGCCCTGACGGGCAAGTGGATTTTAGAGGGTTTGGCTGTAGTCTAGGCTATGTATTCATGTGTTTTACAGTCTGCAAAACATTTTTTTCCCCCGCTAACTCACACAAAATAGATCGGCTATATTCGCAATTGAGCAGCTGCGCGCGGCAGCCAGCAGCATCACGGTCGCTCTTTCGCACTCGATCTCTCTATCTCTCTCTCTCTCTCTCACACACACACACACACACACACTATACACACACACACAGCCTGTGTGCGCGCAGTTTCGCTGTCTACGTTCCGAAAGCCGGCTCTATCCTACGGACCTGGTTCCGCTATATTCAAAACCCAGAAATCATTAACGTTTGAGCTTATCGATACCGCTATGGAGTCCAGTAGGCTAGGTCACATTATATAATTTTAAATATCGAGTCGGGTCATCTTCATCTAATTAGGCCTACTTCAGCGTATTATTCCATCACTGGACCGCATCATGGACTGTAAAAGTGTTCTACCTTCGACTGTCTTGAAGAAACTCCTTCCACCCGCTCCGTCTCCAAAAAAAAAAAAAATCTTGTCTGCTGAGCCGCTGCCGCTGCAGACGGGCTCCGCACCGTCTCATCATTCATTCAATGCAGCGGTGATCAACAAACGAGTTACTGTAGCAAGTGACAAGTCCCGCAGTTAAAAAATCGGATAGTTTTTAAATCCATATTAAAATCTGCAGGATAAGACCTAGTTAGCTAAAAAAAAATCGCAAACGGTTCAAATGTGATGTGTTCAGGTCGGCTCAGTAAAATGATTATTAGGCAAAGGTCAATAAAATGACATCATGATGTGTTCAAATGTAACATCAAGAAAATAAGAAATTTGAGTTTTTCGCGGGAAGCTTGAATAATAGCCTACAGTTTGGGTAAAAAACTTGTTTTCCCAGCAATATAAACTAAATAGTAGGCCTAAATATGGAATTATGACCTGCTTAAAGTCCTATCCTGAGCTCTGCTCATCTTGTAAGCAATTAAAGCAATAATACCAGTTCTCTTTAAACAAAATAATAGAAAGGTATCGATAAAGATTTGGATTGTGGAGTCTTTATAATGGTATCAATATGAATAGAAATTAATGATCCCCCTCCTTACTTACAGTATAACTGGGCAATAGCTTTAACATGGTGGACTTTAATAATTTTATGGCACATGATCACTGTTTGGCACAATGTGACCGTTTTAAATAAGTAAACCATTTTCTGTGGAAGCTAACATTCAGCTTGACTCTGAGCTAGACTGAGTTTTCTGAGCCCCTGGGCAAGGTGCATGGCAAAAAGAGGCCCTTTCACGATGCTGCAGCAGGACCAAGCGCTTGGTGTAGTGTGTGATGTCATGATATAGGCTTATATGAATTGTTGTTCGTTTTATGTGGTCAGGATGAGACTAGTAAGCAGTGTTTGCATTTAAGAGATAAGAGATCGCTAAAATGTATAATTCAATTAGCCTATACTGTATATATCATTGTTTAACAGTTTTTTTTGGGCAAGTGAACACAACATTCGGGCAAGTAAAACATTACCTGTACTTGCCCTATGGGCAAGTGCATTTGAAACCTTAGTGTCAACCCCTGTATTACCATGCAAGTACAGTTGATGTACAGGTACAGGTTTGGCGCTTACATAAACGTTGAGAAGCCTATAACACCATATGTTAATGTATGCATCTATCCAGCATTGTGGTAGTCCAACCAATCAGGATTTACCAATCAGAAGAACGAGGTAGATTTTAGTGAGAAAAACTGACCCATCAGGGCAAGTACATCTTATTTAGCACATAACAATCTGACCTGTTGGTGAAGTAGTCACATCTCTTGTGGAAGGATCTACCAGGAAAGAGAAATATTTGAAATGGCAAATTAAATATACACAGAACTCTTTTTGTGTCAAAACCACCATGGTAAATCATGTGGAATGTTGGATGTTTCATGGTTACTCAGACTGACCTTCACACCTCCAGACGGTGCCATTGCTCACACAGGTCTGAGCTGCAGTGCAGGTGTTACACACAGGTATTGTTGTGTTGACATCTGATGAGGAGCACAAAACAAAGAGTCCACTAGAGAATCTGATGGAACCAAAGGTCTGAAATATCCAAAGACATGATCATCTCCACATACAATATGGAATAAGGATTCCATTCAATGTCAGTCTGAAGAACTAGACTTATAACTTTGTGCTTCAGCAGCTGAAGCCTCTGGATCTTGATCTTAGCATTTGGCTAAACTTTGATACCACAGTGTGACGCATAGAAGGAATACTTGTTGCTTACCTGCACAGTACGCTAGATGGCATTGACTGGGTTTTATGATCTTGTAGACATAGTAGTTTCCTGGGCAGGCTTTCACATGGATTGGGTTGGACTTGTACGAGCAGCAGCCTTTAGTGGGATAACCCCTCGCGCTGCCACAGACCTCGGCCTCTATGATGCCTGCAGAGAGCCGCGGGTGGGGCGTCTGCAGCCACAGTGGAATCCAAGTTCCACACATGCTCCAATCAATGCATTTCTCTGGCATCTGAACGCTGCTGTTACCGAGGAACAGACGGTACCAGCCCTGCCAGACTGGGCCACCCTTCTCTGAGCGGTCGCAGCGATAAGACCCTTCTATCCTCCTAAAGTCTGTGGCTCTCCAGGCGTCGTCTAGCAGTGTGTAGTGATCACACGGGTCCATGCAGCGAGATGTGTCGTCCACCTGGAGGCAGTCCTGACCAGAAGGGCACTGTATGCCTTCACAGGAAAACGTCACAGAGCTGGCTGGGGTTGTTTGTAAATCAACCTATGGAGAAATCCAGAAGAGAAATAAACACAAACTGTTCTTTCTCCACAAAATCTGTCTAACTACAACTCTTTATACACATAGGACCACATCCACTAAAGGATTACACCACTCTTGCCACTGTTTAACAGGTTCAAATGAGAGAAAAAAATAGTGCCCTATCCACAGAGCACTCGCACAGGGGGAAATATGGGCAAACAGCTCTGAAATCCCCATTCATTGCCGAAGTTGCGCCACTGTCATTGTAATGTATTTAAACGAGGGAATATTCAATATCCAGGGCAAAATTGCAAAAAAATAATCGAATGCCACAGTGCCAATGGTTCTATGTTACGAAAACAGAACGCAATGGTTCGAAGTGCCGTTGTTCCAATTAGTCGAAAAGGAGGCGCATTAGGCCGACGGTCCTATATTCCGAAAATACTCAATCCCTGTTCAAAGCTGGTAGAGAAATACTCAAATAGATTTGCAGCTGTAATGGCAGTGATAGGTGGTTCTACAAAGCATTGACTCAGGGGGCTGAATACTTTTGCACACCACACTTTTCAGTTTTTAATTTATAAAAAAAAATTAAAACCACGTTTAATTTTCATTCCACTTCACAATGTTGCGCCACTTTGTGTTGGTCTATCACATAAAATTCCAATAAAATAAATGTACGTATGTGGTTGTAACGTGACAAAATGTGGAACATTTAAAGGGATATGGATACTTTTGCAAGCCACTGTAATATGTGAACATTATGTAACCAAAACCACAAAAAAATAAAAATAAAAAAAATCATATTTTTTTCATACATGCCTATATATGAAAAGATCTAGGCCTAGGTAGACCATATAATAAAACATATATAGTATCTGGATTTATATATGACATTTACTTATAAAGTAAAGATTATTAGGCTACTGTGTCTGTAGGCTACACATTATGAAGGCCGGCTGCTGTGTGTGTACGCAGTGCTTCAGTCAGACACCAATGGCGTTATGTAGCCTACACAGTCACTCTTTGACTCTAAGGATGAACTGTCCTCCTCCTTCATGCCAAAGAACAAGCTGATAGCTTGACCCACGTTCAAAGTTTTCTTACATTTTACTAAAACATTATCAGTAGTCTATCTTCAAAACGCTCAGTATCTCTTAAATCTTCCTCTGTGTGTCTGTCACTTTACCTGCCTCGTCTCTGGCATCGACAGACTCCGTCCCGCCCCCTGTCACTCTTGCTTCGTATCACTCCGCCAACCCCTCCCTCTCCCCCTCCTCCTCCCCTCCCTGGTAAATGCAGCCTGTTGAGAAGGATCTCGTTTCCAGCACTATTTTCCGATCGTTAAATGACAAAATAATGGCCGTGACAATCAAATTCTCCTACCTTTGAGCCTGCTAAAACAAAATAGATTTCTATCGACTTTAAACAATCGTATCTCCGGTTATACTGGGTCAGCTTTAAATCTCCTACGAGGAACTTTTAAATATTTCTGAAACAGTCTCATTTTAATATTGCTGTGAATTTGCTGTTCTATTTCTTCCTTTGCATGCCTGTGATTCATTTTAATAAACACGCTAAATACATAATCATGAAAATGTGCTGATTACACTGCTGCTGCTGGTGTGTGTGTGTGTATATATGTGTGTGTGTATACAGTATATATATGTGTGTGTGTGTGTGTGTGTGTGTGTGTGTGTGTGTGTGTGTGTGTGTGTGTGTGTGTGTGTGTGTGTGTGTGTGTGTGTGTGAGAGAGATAAAGAGAGAGCTGGGGGGGGGGGCGGGTTCACATGTCAGTCACTGAGTTTCTGAGGACCTGAACTGTTTCACTAACGCTGCTGACAGACATCCATCATCTGTTTGTACAGAATGTGCAGGTGCACCTCATTCAAAGAGTCAGCTTTAAATCTCATGCGAGGAAGTTTTAAATATTTCTGAAACAGTCTAAATGTTCCTCTGATGATCATAAATTACATGTAACAGCAAACGAGACCAAATACATTTTATTTTAATTTTTTTAATTTCTTTGTCTGTGACTTTTGTAATATTTGGGAGTTAAATCATGCTAAGACTAAAGGTGTGTGCACATAAGATTTTTTATTTTTTTTTAAATGTACATGTAGTCATGGCACCAGGTTTGTATTGGGCCAAAACCAATACAATAAAAACCTGCTGAGCCATACACACTGGGAAATCTTTTTACATAACTTCCTTGAAGTGTCAACACCCACACACAAGCAAGCACACACACACACACACACACACACACACACACGTTCTCTCTCTTTCTTTCTCTCTCCCTCCCTCCCTCCCTCCCTCCCTCTCTCTCTCTCTCTCTCTCTCTCTCTCTCTCTCTCTCTCCCTCTCTCTCACACACACACACACACAGACACACACACCTCTCTCACGCACATACACACTGACACAAACACACCCTCTCTCTCTCTCTCTCTCTCTCTCTACCAACATACAACCTACTAGGCCTACATATTACGTTCACAATGCATATTGGAGAGAAAAGAGACAACGCTTCACTTCATTTTGACACAGTGTTTCAGCACCATGGACAGAGAGCGGAGGTCTAAGTGTCAACACGCGTGCACAAACACACACACACACACACACACACACACACACACACACACAGACTCACACACAGACTCACAAACACACACTCTCTCTCACTCTCACACTCACACACACACAGACACACACACACACACACACACACACACACACACACACACACACACACACACACACACACACACACACACACACACACACACACACGTTAATAGTATTAAATAAGCATTAACCCTCTGAGGTCTGGGGCTATTATGGCCGTCTTTGCATACTTTTGATTAATCCTTACTAAACTACATTAAGAAATGTTAATCATGCCTGATAGTTATTTTTTCTTACTTTTGACATAATAAATGATGATATTGGACCCAAAACCACATGATAAACGTAAAAACGGATTTAAAAAATGTTTTATTTCTACTATGGGTAACACAAACATTCATGACACATTTTTTGAAAGCTGAAAATAAATGTGCTGTCATTATGGTAATATCATAGTTTGATTGAGGTGTCAACAATCTAAATACAAATGTTATGAACAAAGAGCAGGTGAATACATAGGCGTTTTCCCCAAATTCCTCAAAGTTATTTCAACCATGACACAGAGGGCACATCGAAAATGTTAAGCTTGCTGTGTTTGGTATATTTTGTTTCAGTAAAACTTCACCTACATTACCTGTCAGTTTTCAGTTCACTTTGACATAATATGCGAACATTATGTACCCCCCAAAAAAATTAAAACATTTAATTTTCATATTTTTTTCATACATGCCTATATATGAAAAAGTCTAGGCCTAGGTAGACCTATATAATAAAACATACAGTATCTAGATTTATATATGACATTTACATATAAAGAACAGATTATTAGGCTACTGTGTATGTAGGCTACACATTATGAAGGCCGACTGCTGTGTGTGTACTCAGTGCTTCAGTCAGACACCAATGGCTTTATGTAGCCTACATAGTCATATTTACTATAATCGTATCTCCGGTTATACTGGGTCTATTTGCATGAAACAAAGACTGGCATAGAGTCTCAAGTAAGTACTTTCGCCACCTCGACTTCCAAGGGTAAATGTTTAATAAGCATTAACTAACTGTTAATAGTATTAAATAAGCATTAACTTACAGTTCATTCTTACTTACCCTTATTATAAGGTGTTAGCAAAACTGAAAGGCATTTTCTGCATATCTGAAGTTAGAAACGTGTCGGATTTGACTCGAACACAAACGTAGGGTTAAAAGTGTAAATACCGTGTGCGCGAGGCAGAGGAGGATGATGAAGGCTGGTGTCATGGTGGTGGTCGCTGCAGTCAGTCTGAGATGGGAAGGAGTTTACCTGTGCAGTCTGCTTACCTGTCTACCTGTGGCACCTGTGAGCTGAGGCAGCCGCTCTTATATTGATCAGTGGGTGTGTCTCAACTCAATGCTGGTAACAAGTAACACACATAGAGATACTGCCACTGGCATCATGACCTCATTGCTACATAAACACAGAAATGCAGCTACTCCTGCTCTTAAGAAACAAATATGTAGGAATTCTCTCACCTGATGTTTGGAACGCTGGTGAACATTCTGTTCTGTTCTGTACTGCGCGTCTGAGCTTAATTAACTCTGTCACTCAAACTCTTTAACAGTTAGCACTGAAAGTGATTGATTGTGGCCTAGAGGCCATTGTTCTCACATAATCACATGTTCACGTGTTACAGTGAGCAGCAACACCACTGTCTGAAAACATGGTGATGTCTGAGAGATCAAATAGGACAGTGTACTCAATGTTCAAGTTGGATTGGATGGGTGGACGGGATGTATTTGCTGTGTGTGTGTGTGTGTGTGTGTGTGTGTGTGTGTGTGTGTGTGTGTGTGTGTGTGTGTGTGTGTGTGTGTGTGTGTGTGTGTGTGTGTGTGTGTGTGTGTGTGTCCTTTTAAGTAGTTGAATATTGCCAAATTTGAATATTTATGCAAAAAAAAAACTAATGAAAAAATTGTGTTAATGTCAGTAATTGTTGGAGCCATTTAGAGATTTTTTGTGTTTAATACATTTTAAGTAAATACATTTTTTAGTTTATGGCAAATTATGATTTATGAATTAAGTGTAGGAAATATTATTCATGTTTATTCATATGTATATCAACGCATTTTGTTTATGTGGTGATTGGTAATGTGTGTCACCTGGGGTGTCGTGCTCTACCTTATAGGGGAGGGACTTTGCTTTCACTCAGGTTGGAAGGCAGAGAGCCAACAGTTTTTTGACCACGCTCACGCTCACACTCACGCTCGCACATTACTTCATATTATCTCACATTTAGAAGTATTTTTGTCTAGTAATAACCCTGTTTTTTGGCCGCAAATCAGTGACATTGTTTTGAGTGTTTTATGTTTGTTACTGGAAAGTCAACCGGAATTTCGTTTAATAAATCACACTCAACATCAAATGAAACGATCTCTGTGCGTGCTTACAATAAGGACGTGTGTCAGACTTTCTCTGCCTAAAGGAACCAGAAGAGCAAACATAGGGTTTGCCGTTTCAGTAATAAACACGCTAAATGCATAATCATGAAAATGTGCTGATCACACTGCCTGTGTGTGAGTGTGTGTGAGTGAGTGAGTGAGTGAGTGAGTGAGTGAGTGAGTGAGTGAGTGTGTGTGTCAGTGTGTGTGTGAGATAGAGAGAGAGTGTGTGTGTTTGTGTGTGTGTGTGTGTGTGTGTGAGAGAGAGCTGGGGGGGGGGGGCGGGTTCACATGTCAGTCACTGAGTTTCTGAGGAGCTGAACTGTTTCACTAACGCTGCTGACAGACATCCATCATCTGTTTGTACAGAATGTACAGGTGCACCTCATTCAAAGAGTCAGCTCTAAACCTCATGCGAGGAACTTTTAAATATTTCTGAAACAGTCTAAATTTTCCTCTGATGATCATAAATTACATGTAACAGCAAACGAGACCAAATACATTTTATTTTTATTTTTATTTTTTTAATTTCTTTGTCTGTGACTTTTGTAATATTTGGGAGTTAAATCATGCTAAGACTAAAGGTGTGTGCACATAAGATTTTTTTTTTAAATGTACATGTAGTCATGTCACCAGGTTTGTATTGGGCCAAAACCAATAAAATAAAAACCTGCTGAGCCACACACACTGGGAAATCTTTTTACATAACTTCCTTGAAGTGTCAACACCCACACACAAGCAAGCACACACACACACACACACACACACACACACACACACACACACACACACACACACACACACACACACACACACACACGCTCTCTCTCTTTATCTCTCCCTTCCTCCCTCCCTCTCTCTCACACACACACCCTCTCTCTCTCTCTCTCTCTCTCTCACACACACACACACACACCACACACACACACACACACACACACACACACACACACACACACACACACACACACACACACACACACACACACACACACACACACACACACACTGTTGTGTATTACTTTGTGGGGGCGGGACCTGATAAGCCTTTGGCTTCTCCTGCCACCCTTCGGACGATAACACAAAGTAATATGTATGAATATGCAAAGAGAAAATTGTGTATTGTGCGTAATTGTCCGGAATAATAGTAAATAAATAAATTACTTGACAGTTATGGGGACTTCCATTGTGTCCCCAAAAAGAGGACAGGTCCCCACATTATCACTGTGTAAACATAATAAATGTCCCCATAACAGGAGTAATACAAACACACACATGCCTTCCTTTTGGGGACACAATGGAAGTCCCCATGACGCAATACTGTCATTTTAGGGTGAAGACTTGCTTTAATGTAGTGGTTATGGTTAGGGCAAGTCTATGTAATGTCCCACAACATAAGTAATACTAAACTGTGTGTGTGTGTGTGTGTGTGTGTGTGTGTGTGTGTGTGTGTGTGTGTGTGTGTGTGTGTGTGTGTGTGTGTGTGTGTGTGTGTGTGCGCGCGCGTGCGTGAGAGAGAATGTGTGAATGAGTGTTCTTGTTTTACTACTGTTGTGGGGACAATGTTTTGGTTTACATACTGACATTGTGGGGACCTACCCTCCTTTTGGGGACAAAAGTGGAAGTCCCCTTAATGCAATACTGTCATTTTAGGATGAAGACTTGCTTTAATGTAAGGGGTAGACTTTGGTTTATGTTAAGGTTAGGGTTAGGCAAGTAATGATTATGGTTAGGGCAAGTCTATGTAATGTCCCCACAACAAGTGTGTGTGTGTGTGTGTGTGTGTGTGTGTGTGTGTGTGTGTGTGTGTGTGTGTGTGTGTGTGTGTGTGTGTGTGTGTGTGTGTGTGTGTGTGTGTGTGTGTGTGTGTGTGTGTGTGTGTGTGATTGTGTGTGCTTACATTACTTTTGTTGTAGGGACATTGTTTTTGTTCAGACCTAACCTCCTTTTGGGGACAAAATGGAAGTCACCATAACTTAATACTGACATTGCAGGGTGAAGACTGTATTTGTTTTATTTATAAGCTTTGGTATAGTGTCAGGGTTAGCTAAGTAGTGGTTATGTTTAGGGCAAGTCTCCAGGAAATGAATGTAAGTCTATGTAATGACATGAGTCATACACAACCTTGTGTGTGTGTGTGCGTTAGTTAGTGTGTGCGTGTGCTTGTATTAGTAATTTTGTGGGGACATTGTTTCTGTTTAGACACTGATATTGTGGGGACCTACCCTCCTTTTGGGGACACAATGGAAGTCCCCATAAAGTAATAATGTAATTTTAGGGTGAAGACTTCCCCACAACATGAGCAATACACAACAGTGACTGTGTGAGTGTCTGGTGTGTCTGGTGTGTGTGTGTGTGTGTGTGTGTGTGTGTGTGTGTGTGTGTGTGTGTGTGTGTGTGTGTGTGTGTGTGTGTGTGTGTGTGTGTGTGTGTGTGTGTGTGTGTGTGTGTGTGTGTGTGTGTGTGTGTGTCTGCAGGTCCATTTTTTTCAGCAGGAAAGGGAGTGCTTAGTTCTGGAGTGGCTGTCTGGTGGAGTAGATGAATAGTTGTGGAGAGGTCTGTTGAATTTCTCAATCTCCTACAAGTACAATACAATTTACTGCCTCTGTGTGAGTGGCCAATCTGTGAATGTGAGGATTGTTAGCAATTTCAGTTCAGTATTGGAGTATAAGGGTCCATGGGAGCTAACAAAAAATAGTAAAGGAATTAAAAGTGCTACGAGGAACTTTTAAATATTTCTGAAACAGTCTAATGTTTTCCTCTGATGATCATACATTACATGTAACAGCAAACGAGACCATCAGTGTAGAATAATGCTATTTGTATATAGTTATTCTTAATGCCTTTGTAATGGTTGTACGCTCACCCAGGAACAACAGCTGGCGTAGTAAAAACACTACTGCTTTTGTCCAAAGGGGGCACTAGAATGAACACAAACTCAAAGCTCCTCGGAGCAATTTTAATCTGGACGTTTTGACTTCTTACTTGAAGTGCATACAAAAAAAATTCCTGGCAAGTACTTGTCTGCGAGTTAGTAATCATGAGTATTTCACCAAGACAGCGCCAGCATACAAACACACACACACACACACACACACACACACACACACACACACACACACACACACACACACACACACACACACACACACACACACACACACACACACACACACAGAGCCAGCATGTGTGATACATTTTTAGGTCAGAGGGAGAGTGAGTAGTAGTGGGCGGCCAAGTACATGGAAAATAGACAAATATCTAGAGAGAGAAGTATTCCTTTCGCCCTGGGAGAGTGTTAGGAGAGGCAGAGAGGGGTGCAGGCAGATGGAACGCCTGGCAGGGTAATGCAAGGCACAGAGGGTAACACACACACACACACACACACACACACACACCCAGCACACACACACACAGCACACAGCACCATTGTAATCAGTGGAGCAGCAGTAGTGGTTAACAGTTGATCATTCACCCTCACAGCTGAAACACTGGGCTTAGAACAGCCTGCAATACATACAGATAGATTGAGACGCTGTTAAAATTTCAGCATTTTGTTTTCACATGTGTATGTATTTAGCGTGTTTATTCAAATGAATTACACGCATGTAAAGGAAGAAATAGAACAGGCTTACAGCAAATGTACAGCAATATTAATGTGTGAATGTCGATAGTTAGGCTGCTATCGGTGTGTGAATGGTAACGTGTAAATGGGAACAGATCTCCCTTGCAAAAGAGTCTTCGGACTCAATTAAAATGGGATATACCTGTATAAATAAAGGTTAACATTTTTATTTATTTTTTTAAATTAAAATGCATGACACACTGCAGGTGAATGGGCTAATGTTTTAACTCATATACTTTGCCAGTTGATTACTGACATTTACGCAATAATTTTTTTGTATTGTCTGAATACTTTTTTGTTTCCTTTTTAACTTGCAATTTTAATTGTATTTGCTTCTTTTATTATGTTTTTAAATCGAGTTTTAATTTTTATTTTATTTTTATTTGCTTCTTTTATTCGCTTTTAAATGTTTTATAATGTGTTTTATGTATTCTAATCTTGCCCCTGTAGAGCACTTTGAGTGGCCTTGTGTCTGAATTGTGCTATATAAATAAACTTGCCTTGCCTTGCCTATTACAGTTTTTTTTCATGAATATTCAAATTTGGCAATATCTAAACACAGGGAATTTGCATTTTTATTAAAGATAAAAACTCTGGATGCTGAATATGGCCGGAGTTAAAAAAAAATATGAAAGACTGACTTTGTACAATTCATATATAAAAACAATACTCTGTTGAGGTCATCACATTTTTTTTTGCATGTATTTAAGTATCATAAATCATTCACTGTTCCCGCCCCCAGTTCCGTGAGCCAAATTATGTTTATTTTTTATCAGGTAATAATAATACAACTTTATTGTTGTTTTCTTGTTATTATTTTTATTATTATTATTATTATTATTATTATTATTATTATTATTATTATTATTATTATTATTATTATTATTATTATTATTATTATTATAAATCCCCATTTACTCTAACCCAATTCATCTGTTGAATCAGCTCCCAATCGTGATTATGAAGGAAATCCTGTAAAACCATCAAAGCCCAAATCACAAGCGATTTATTCTCTTTGTCATGTCACTGCTGGCAGCTAGTGAGAGGTGTTAACCACAGCTGTGTGTGTGTGTGTGTGTGTGTGTGTGTGTGTGTGTGTGAGAGAGCGAAAGAGAGAGAAAGGGAGAGAGACAGAGTGTGTGTGTGTGTGTGTTTGTGTGTATGTCAGTGTGTGTGTGTGTGTTTGAGAGAGAAAGAGAGAGAAAGGGAGAGAGACAGAGTGTGTGTGTGTGTGAGAGAGAAAGAGAGAGAAAGGGAGAGAGACAGAGTGTGTGTGTGTGTGTGTGTGTGTGTGTGTGTGTGTGTGTATGTCAGTGTGTGTGTGTGAGAGAGAGAGAGAGAGAGAGAGAGAGAGAGAGGGTGTGTGTGTGTGTGTGTGTGTGTGCGTGTGAGAGAGAGAGAGAGAGAGGCTGTGTGTCAGTGTGTGTGTGTGTGAGAGAGAGAGGTTGTGTGTGTGTCAGTGTGAGAGAGAGAGAGAGAGAGAGAGAGAGAGAGAGAGAGAGAGAGAGAGCGAGAGAGAGAGAGAGAGAGAGAGAAGGAGAGAGGTGTGTGTGGGTGTACAAGGAATTCCTGAGTGTGTGTGGCCCAGCAGGTTTTTGTCCAATACAAACAGGGCGACATGACTACGTGGACATTTAAAAAAAAAATAAAATAAAAAATCTAATCTGCACACAACTTTATTATTAGATTTAACACACACACACACCCAGGACATCCAACCATCCCTAACCATGACTTTGTGTTTATTGTCCCTCTGTCAACACAATTTTAAATAAACTACTGCATTACAGCATTTCTGTATTAGTGGGAACTGCAGGTTTTGGGGAAAGGCTGGTGTCATGACCCCAACACAGAAAAGCATCCACTCCTAATCTCATGTCATGTGTGTGTATGTCAGTGTCTGTGTGAGAGAGAGAGAAAGAGAGAGAGAGAGAGAGGGTGTGTGTTTGTCAGCGTGTGAGAGAGAAAGAGGGGGGGAGAGAGAGAGAGAGGGTGTGTGTATGTCAGTGTGTGTGAGAGAGAGAGGGAGAGCCAGATAGGGAGTGTGTATGTCAATGACTATGAAACAATTATTTAGGAGTTCATTCACCTGTGTGCTAGGTAGGTGTGACCTAGATTCCTAGCGTACATGAGTCATCTGTTTACAGAGTGTTACCTTGTTTCCTCTTAGACTATGAATTTGCTGTTTGTGTGTATATGTAAATCAAAGATAAAAAAAAAAATGATATTCTAGTGCAACATTTATATTAAAAAACAAAGTCTAGAGGCACAAAAAAGCGACTCAATTATCACTTCTGCCTCACTGTTTACCTGCACAGTCGCTCTGTTGGTATTGGGCCAAAAATAATTATATACAAACCTGCTCATCCACACACACTCGGGAACCTATCTAGACACACCCAATCACACACACACACACGCACGCACGCACACACACACACACACACACACACACACACACACACACACACACACACACTCAAACACACACACACACACACACACACACACACACACACACACACACACACACACACACACACACACACACACACACACACACACACACACACACACACACACACACACACACACACACACACACACACACACACACACACATCTTATTATTCTTCCATAACATTTTTCATCATCTGTGTCCCCACTCCACGGGGTGGGCTGTTTTAAAAAAAAAAAAGGGGGGCGCTGTTATTAAGCCCCGAATGAAAAAAGTTTGAGAGGCCACACTCCTCACACCGTAAGTCCGATTGACTTGAAATTTCTCACACAGGTGTATGTTAGGGTGCTCTACAAAAAACCCTCTGAACCATATAAATCCGCCCGGAAATATTTCCGCTAATTAGCATAAACTGAAAATCAGGTTTTTAACCACAACTTGTTCATCTCTCTTTTAATCAACACCACATTGATCACCGGCCATCAGGGGAATGTGATACAGATATCTGTAAAAGATTAGTAGGATAGCTTTAAGAATATGGCCGCCGTTGACCAAAACGTTTACTTAGTTTTGGGGCTTAGCAGCTAATTGGCCGTAACTCATTGACCATAGGTCCTATCATCATAAAACTTGCTGGATATGTGCAGAACACATGTGGTAGCATGTCCCGTGAAGCTTGTTGAGATTGACCCATAGGGGGCGCCACAAAGGCAAAAACCATAGCTCAGAAATGCAATGTTTGACAGGCCACGCCCCTTTCCCCCTACCTCTGATGGACTTGATCTGTTTTAAACATGTACAGCTCATGGTGCGCCACAATAAAGCCTCTTGGACCATAGGGGTCAGCCATGATTTTTTTTTTTCCCTAATTTGCATAAACTGAAATACAGTCAAGTGACAGTTATTTCATGGATTTCCAACCTATCATCACCAAATGTTGTGCACAGCCTTAAAGGATCCTCGTACACATGTGCATAATGTTTGCGTGCGATAGCTCAAGAAACATGGCCGCCATTGACCAAAACGTCTCCACAAGAGTGGCCCTTTGCTGCTGATTTGCCACGACGGCAGCTGTCCGATCGGCCCCCACTTGGGACTAGTCTTCAGTACCGATGCGGGGATGGCGGTCAGCACCGGGGGGCCTGCACTTTTAAAATCTGTGCTAGTTCTCTGTCATGTTGCTGACACTAGCACTGATTGGCTAAATAATGCTGGCAGCAGTTAAGAGTTAACCACAGCTGTTTATGTGTGTGTGTGTGTGTGTGTGTGTGTGTGTGTGTGTGTGTGTGCGTGTGTGCACCTGTGTCTAATTAGTCAATGCAGGAAATTCCCTGGTTTCGGTGTGCTAAAATAAAATGTCACATGTTCACAACACGCCCATTTCATGACTTGCAGAAAAGCAGCCACTCCTCCTGATCTCATACGACAAATAGATTGGAATTCACCACTCACCTGATGTTTTGAAAGCTGGAGAACAATACCTTTTGTTCTGAATGTCTGAGCGTCATTAAATCTGTCACGCAGACACTTTTAAAGTAAACAGTAGCACTGATTGGTTACAAGGTGTGACCTAGATTCCTAGCGTACGGGGATGGCAGTGTGAAGTAGCAGGGAGGAGCTTGGGAGGAGCTTAGACCCGAGTCATCTGTTTTCAAAAAACAATACCAACAAATGCCACCATGTCAAATACAGCCAGAGAAAGGAGGAGTCTGTGTGTGTGTGTGTGTGTGTGTGTGTGTGTGTGTGTGTGTGTGTGTGTGTGTGTGTTTGTGTTAAACCACATATTCTAGTGGGACAGAAGTGACCATTGAGAGGGATTATTTTTGTCACTCTATATAATTATTATTTTTTGGAACGCCACGCTGAAAAGGGTGCAAACATAACACAGGCTACGTGCTCCCAAAGATTTAAGTTAGTGCAGAAACCTGATTCTACACATTGATATAAATACACAAACCATTCAAGTCAATTCTGAGAGTCTCTAAACAAAATAAAGTGACATGTTTAGGTGTTAGGGGTCAATTATGACCCGACAGAAAATAGTGGCTGTTGAATCTTTTAAGTTGTTAGTGGCTCTGTGGGTAACATTTTGGCTCACACAAGAATCATCCTTGACTCTGGGCACCTCCTCCTCCTCCTTCTGCTATTTGGTCTATTGTTATTGTTCTATTTTTACCCGAGAGAATGTAGGTGGAACTCCCTGCTTGGTTAAATTTAACTGTAGTGGATATTAATAGTCAGAGAGTGAGTCACACAGAGTCCACACCCGATCAGTTTGTAAACAGTCGACCAATCGAATGTTTTCTACGCAGCAAGTCAAACTATTTGAATCAGTGCCAGTATGTCTACGTGGTTTACGTGATGCCAGCATGTCTACGTGCGCTACGTGTTAACAGCACTAAGTTGAGACACACCCAGTGATCAATATAAGAGCGGCTGCCTGAGCTCACAGGTGCCATAGGTAAATGGGTAAGCAGACGGCACAGGTAAGCAGACAGACAGGGAAACAGGTAAACTCCTTCCCACCAGAGACGGACTGCAGCCATCGCCGACATGATACCCGCCTTCTTCATCCTCCTCTGCTTCATGCTCACGGTATTTCCACTTTTAACCCTTTATTCGTGTTAGAGTCAAATTTGACCTGTTTTCGACTTCAGATATGAAGAAAATGCTTTTCCGTTTTATATTTATTTTATTGGAACAAGATGTTATGATATCCTCAGTAAAAGCTATATAAACAAACAATATATATATATTTTTTTTACAATTTAAGCAAATTCTGAAAGTATTGTAACAAAAAAGTGATATCTGTGGTGTTAAATATGACCCGACAAATAGTGGCTGTTGCATGAATCTTTTAAGTTGTTAGTGGCTCTGTGGATCAGATTTTGGCTCAAACAAGAATGATCTCTCACTCTGGACACCTCCCTCTGCTATTTTGGCTAAAAGAAAATATATACAACTTTTGTAATACCTTTTCTCTAACATACATCTACCGATGTCACTATGGTTAAACAATTTTTTTTTCTCTTTTCGATTTATCCATGTAGATGACTCCTTCAACAACAGGTAAGATTGTTATGTATGTATGTTTGTGTGGTGTAAAGTCTGTCTACATGTTATTTAAGCTCAAAATACTTTTATACCCACAATGCCTTGTACACAGTTGGAGGAGGGTTAGGGTTAGGAGGCTGAGGAGGTTATTGGAGCAATCTTTATTTAAAACAGAACTCAGCCTGCAGTCAGTCTGGGCTTTGGCCATTACCCCATCGCCAATCTGTATCAAGAAATATATACTAAGTGTCTAATTAAAATAACAGGTACATGAATGCAAAAAACAAAAAAAAACTTTTGCCTCCCAAAGGAATGTAGAGAGACCCAAAAAAACCTAACTTCTGCTGCCTGCACACATCTTTTAAACTCAAATAAGATCTAGGCTACTTGTTCCCTTATCTGATAGGCAGGCCCGGTTGCAGAACATAATGACTCGGGGTGTATCTGATATTAGAAGGGGTGCAAAAAAAGATGAATTATGCAATTTGAGAAATATTTCAATGTATAATTTCTAAACTTCACTATACCTACGATGTTTGTTTAACTTAGTAATCTTCCACTTTGTCTAATACTGGATTTTTATTTTGCGATTTTCACAAACTCTGAAAAAGGTGACATGTCAGAAACTAAACCCCTGTAGGGGGTCTGGGGGCAGATTTTTTGGTGTTTTTAACATGTAATCGAAGCATTCTGGTACATTCTGGGGAAAATAATAAAAGAACAAGTCAACATTTAATTTAGTTAAGATGAATAGTAAAATTAACAAAACAACATTACTTGCTAATGTTATTGGGGCTACTAGCCAAATATCTTGCTAAAAAAATAAACCTTTATTTATAAAATTCTTCCATTACTAAGAATATGTAACACTTCAAATGTAGATAATTGAAACTACATACAAAAAAAAAAAAAATATATTTATTTTCTCCTGTTGCTGTTGTGGGCAGTAGATGCAGTGTTGCTGGCGATTGGTGATGAATGTCAAACTAACATGTCTGTCATTCACATCGGGGGAATAGACAGTCCATATGATTGTACCTTGACCGGTTTCACCGGTCTTACGAAAGGGGAAAAAACTCAGCTGTTGATCGCTCGTTAACTCGCTCACCCGCTCGCTGACACATGGAGCCTGTGAGCGAGCGGGCGAGCGAGAGAGAAAGCGAGAGAGAGAAAGCAAGAGAGAAACAGTAACGTCACCTTGGCAATAACTACAGCAAGAACTGGTAGGCTTTCGAACAGCAATTATATATATCTTTTTAACTCTTAGACAACGGGTCACGCTCCATTGCGTTATTTGACGTGCCGATCACGTGATCACGGTCTACCCGACGCAGCATAGGAACTAAAGCGGGGACTACTTCACGACGATGTGTGTTGAAAGTACTGGCTTAGAGCTAAATGCCAGTCTTTGTTTCATGTAAATTGACCCTGTATAACCAGAGATATAATGGTTTAAAGTTGGTACAAAACTATTTTATTTTAGCGGGCTCAAAAGTATGAGAATTCGATGATCATTATTTTGTAATTTTATGATCGGAAAATAGTGCTGGAAACTAGATCCTGCTCAACAGGCTGCATTTAGGGACAGGAGGAGGAGAGGGAGGGGTTGGCGAGGTGATACAAAGCTACACGAAAAGAGACGAAGAAGAGTGACAGGGGGCGTCTCTCTATGCGAGAGAGACGAGGCTGCTAGCTAACAAAAGTGACAGACATCGGAGGAAGATTGAGAGGTACTGAGAGTGTTGAAGATAGGCTACTGATAATGTTTTAGTCATATTGAAGAAAACTTTGAACGTCAAGCTATCAGCTTGTTCTTTGACATGAAGGAGGAGGACAGTTCATCCTCAGAGTCAAAGTATGACTATGTAGGCTACACAAAGCCATTGGTGTCTGACTGAAGCACTGAGTACACACACAGCAGCCGGCCTTCATAACGTGTAGCCTACAGACACAGTAGCCTAATAATTTGTTCTTTACATATGAATGTCATATAAGCATTAACTAAGCATTGCCAAACTGTTAATACATGCCTGGTAAATGCTTAATAAACAAACTAAAAATTTACTAAAAATGTATGTAACAGTTATGATTAGTTTATGCTTAACTTAGCATTAGTAAATGAAGCACTACTACTGACCGTAAATAACTAAGCAGGAACATTTACTTAATGCTTAATAGGCATTAACTATGCATTAACTAAATATAATTAGCAGTAAATAACAGTTAATCAACGTCCCCTTATTATAAAGTGTTACCAAAAAGAGTTTGATGTTTACAACATGTAACATTTCAAATATTTTTTTCACAGTTGACTATAAATTATAACACAGTTGACTACTTCAACAACAGGTCAGATTGTTATGTACTGGTTTGTGTGGTGTAAATGTTGTTGAAGCTCAAAATACTTTAGGTAACATTTTACAAAAGGGTAACATACAGTTATTAAAGGTTAGTTAATGCTTAATTGAGGCTTAATAAACATTTACTAAGTATTACTTAACTGTTAATAATGATTGGTAAATGCTTAATAAACATAAACTAAGCATTAACTAACTGTTATTTTTAGTTCATGCTTAAGTGAACATTAGTTAACAAACTATTAACTAAGCATTAACATTTACTTAATACTTTGTTATGTTATTGTTACTAGTGCAGTGCCCGTAGGAAGCAGCTAAACAAAGAAACATATTAGACAGTACATTTGGCTGCTATCAGTGATGGCTAATTTTACACTGTTAAAGGTTATTATCAGTAAGTTACTTTGTAGAAGTTGGCTATAGAGTAGGGCAACATTCCTTAGTGTATTGTGTAAAGATAACCACAAACTAATTCCATGTGTTTTGTTAAGTGAAATGAAACAGAAAATATATTAATTAATTAAGTGTTGAATCCTAAAGAAGAATCGAGCTATACAGGTGTTACCTATACAATCTGATATTATGGTACCTTGCAAACTGCCATCCATACTGCACAATGCACTCAAACTTACGATCAGCTGCCTATATAGTAAATGGCTGCACTGTGTATAAAAGGAGGCTATGCTGCACGCCATGACACCATTGTCAACCCCATTACCATTACTGTTAGGTATTTGAAAGGTAAGACAGAGTTTGGATAACTGTCAATTAACGTTACTGTGTCAGTAGCAGTCAGCTGTGTGTGTGTGTGTGTGTGTGTGTGTGTGTGTGTGTGGGGGGGGACTTGTGTCCGCGCACGGGCGTCCGCATCCGAGACCGTGCTGTCAATTAACGTTAATGTGTCAGTAGCAGGCAGCAGTGTGTGTGTGTGTTTGTGGGGGGGGGGACTCGTGTGCGCGCACGCGCACTCGGTGTGTGGGAGCGGACGTGTGTGTGTGCGCGCGGTCGCGCTCGGGCTTTCAGTTTAGATTTTAAACGGATATAAAACATTTTGTGGAAGCATCCGAGACCGTGCTGTATTATTACAGTGAAAATAGCGTGAAGTGCAGTATTTACCACTAAAGCGGACAGGTGGAACAGATGAGGAGTTGATGAGGAGTTGTTGAGGAAGTAAGGCTGTGTCGGTCTGCTGTGTGTGTGTGTGTGTGTGTCGCTCGTCAGAGGGAGGCGGGGTTTAGTCGGCTCTGTGCGCACGTAAGCTACTATTCGCCAGCATGATATAAATATGATAACTTCTACAACTTCAAAATGAAGGATGAAGGATGAAGGATGCACACCTTCGTGCTGTGTTTAAGCAATTTCCAGAAGCTCATGCCGATCTGACCAAAACTCAGAGAGATATGCGAGCCACAGACACACAGACAGACGTTTCTTGCTTTATAGATAGATTATAGATAGATGTGCTGGGTTGTGTGGTGTAAAATCTGTCTACATGTTGTTGAAGCTCAACATAATTCCGGTAACACTTTAAAATAAGGGTAGCCTACATTAATTAAAGGTTTGTAAATGCTTAAAGCAGCTACGAGTAACATTTAAATATATTTTAAACAGCCTCATGTTTCCTCTGATAATCATAAATTACCTTTAACAGCAAACGAGACCATCAGTGCATATAAATAAGTTTTTATATAGTTTTTATTACTGCTTTTGGTCTGGTCGCCACATTTCAGCGCCACACTGAAATCTGCGACCAATACGGATATGTGACCATAGAGCATGCACGCGCGAACCAAAAATCGGACTGGGTGTGCGACCAGACCAAAAGCAGTAATAAAAACTATATAAAAACGTGTTTATATGCACTGATGGTCTCGTTTGCTGTTAAAGGTAATTTATGATTATCAGAGGAAACATGAGGCTGTTTAAAATATATTTAAATTTTACTCGTAGCTGCTTTAATAGGCATTAACTATGCATTAATGTAACATAATTATCATTAAATAACAGTTAATCAACGTACCCTTATTTTAAAGTTTTACCAAATAGGATTTGGTGTATATTTAATTTAACATTTCAAATACGTTTCTTTCCTGATAGAAACTTCCACAACAAAGTTGACTACTTCAACAACAGGTCAGATTGTTATGTGCTGGTTTGTGTGGTTTTAAATATGTCTACATGTTGTTGAAGCTCAAAATACTTTTATACCCACATTGCATACATTGGCTCATCAGTTTCTACAACCATCCATACTCCAACACCACCAAGTTCTCCAGTGAGGCTGTTCGGCTCCAACAGCAGTAGTAGCTGCTTTGGCAGAGTGGAAATATTCCTTAACGGCCAGTGGGGGACAGTGTGTGACGACTTCTGGGGGCTGAGTGATGCTGAAGTGGTCTGTCGACAGATTGGCTGTGGCAGGGCTCTGGCGGCTCCAGGAGGTGCATTTTTTGGACCGGGACGTGGACCAATCTGGCTAGATGATGTCCAGTGTGCAGGAAATGAGGCATCGCTATTAAACTGTGCACATCGGGGACTGGGCATACACGACTGTGGACATCATGAAGACGCTGGTGTTATTTGTGAAGGTAAATGTCTATACATAGGGGAGAGTGGGGTGGAGCTAGCTAAAATGATTTATCAGTCAAATTGACACATTCCCCATGAATTCAGGATGTTTCCTGTCTATGGAAATTATCAGAATTTATTCAGGATGAATGGCAGTGAAAATATGATTGTTTTAAAAAAAGTTATCTTGCGTCTCACTTTACCCTAGCTTAGGGGTAAACTGAGACAGACCAGATAAATCAAGGGGATACACTGATCCACTTACTTTTTCCACTCTGGAACTACCATAACAACACATTTTGGAACAGTTAGAATCCTACAGCTAGCTTGAAAACCACATATTCCAGAACTAATGCCGTCCTACTAACAGAATCATGGGGTTTGGTCAATCATGCACATTCTTTTTCCTAAACACTTGAAAGTAATGTATGAACAAAAATGTGTTCCATTGCCTAGATACAGGGGGTGTCTCACATTACCCGATGTCTGACATTACCTTGTTTTCTCCTACTTTATTTTGCCCACTCTTGTATATTAACATTAACTCCACATTCCTGAGCTGTGAGCTATCTAGTCTCTCCATTCTAAGTGCACAATATGAACACTAGGCAAACAGGGAGTAGCCAGTTTCAGTAAATAATTGTCTTAAATCTACCTCATTCATCTGATTGGTAAATCCTGATTGGTTGGACTACCACAATGCTGGACAGATGCTTAAATTAACGTATGGTGCTTTAGGCTTCTCAAAGTCTATGTTAACACCAAACCTGTACAGCTTGAGGTCAGATGCATTAATTAAAGGCATTCCTGGTCCCTTAGACCTTTGTCCTGAATCTGAACTGGGCTCCCTAACAAAAGACTATCAACTTTACTTTTATGGTAATATATATTTAACCAAGCTCTGACCATCTTAAAGTCAACAGAGAACCTGCTCTAACGCACACACAAATAAGAGGCATTACGGCCTCTGCACACATCCTACCTCTACTGCGCGTCTACCTCGTGTCTGCGTCTGACTTTTTGTCACTGACCGTGTAATCAACCTAGAGCGGGCACACATCCAACCTCAGACGCACTGCTAATGCGTGTCGGAGGCACGTCTGCAGCGACGCTCCCCTTTACCTCAGGAGGCTCGCCTATTTTTTTCTGAGAGCCGCGCGTCTCTCTCGGGTCTCTCTGCTTTAACTGATAGAGAAATACTCTGCTGCGAGTCATATTGACTTCATACCGGCAGCTTTCGCTGTAGTTTCACCATTTCCTGGTGTGTCCCTTTCAAAATAAAACTTCCAACAAGCGAAAATGTGGCAAAAAAAAAGAAAAAAAAAGGCAATGGGGCGCACGGATTACTGTCCAGACTCAATATTAGACTCAGTATAAATCATATGCATCATAAATGACAGGAAAGAACTTCATTTTTAATGGGAATTATCTATGAAAACTCCATGTAGAAAGATAGGGCTTTTAGAAGCAGCGCTGCAGCAGCAGCAGATGCTGAGACGTTCCATGTGTGTCCGAGAAAAGTCCGAGAGACGCAGCAGTAAGGTAAGGCGACGCGCTCCAGAGGTAGACGCAGGATGTGTGCAGAGGCCGTTAGCCTTATAGGGCCTGTATGTAGTAAAGCATTCTCTCTTAAATAAACCATAACTTTAGAATGTTTTATATGAGCAGATACCTCACATGACACATCCTCCATTCCACATGATTTACCTTGAGGATTTTGACACACAAAGAGTTTGGTTTGTATTAAATCTAACACTTAAAATATTTTTCTTTCCTGGTAGGAACTTCCACAAGAGCTCCGACTACTTCACCAACAGGTCAGATTGTTATGTGCTGGTTTGTGTGGTGAAAATGTTGTTGAAGCTCAAAGGACTATA
Organism: Ammodytes marinus; assembly: GCF_949987685.1. Taxonomy (NCBI): domain Eukaryota; kingdom Metazoa; phylum Chordata; class Actinopteri; order Uranoscopiformes; family Ammodytidae; genus Ammodytes; species Ammodytes marinus. Next base: position 143,129 of record NW_027648069.1, read on the forward strand.
GGCAACACTTTACAATAAGGGTAGCCTACATTAATTAATTAGATGTTAGTTAATGCTTAATTGAGGCTTAATAAGCATTTACTAAGCATTACCTAACTGTTAAGAAATGCTTAGTAAACAAAAACTAAGCATTAACTAACTGCATTAGTTAACGAAGCATTAACTAACCGTAAACAACTAAGCATGAACAATTACTTAATGCCTAATAGGCATTAACTAGCCATAATTAGTATTAAATAACAGTTAATTGATGTACCCTTATTGTAAAGTGTTACCAAAAATAGTTTGGTGTTTATTAAATATAACTAGGGCTGTCAAGCGATTAAAACAATTCATCTAATTAATTACAGGCTCTGTGATTAATTAATCTAAATTAATCGCATACTTTTATGACACTTTTATACCTGTTTATAAACAGCTGTATAGCATGCTACAGTTTGTCTCTCTCTCTCTCTCTCTCTCTCTCTCTCTCTCTCTCTCTCTCTCTCTCTCTCTCCTTCTGTCTCCACAACAGACAGCGCTGCACTGCCACATATGCCTATGCCGATTAATTCACCATGGTCGTATTCATGGGCCGTGTCTGAACTGCCATACTAGCCTCCTACATCCTACATACTCACCATCTATATACTGCATACTCTCTACTCAAAGATCGATTGTGTATGCGAGCTGCGTCTAAAACGTTCTCAGTTGAAGTATACTCAAGCAATGAAGAATTTCTTCTTCTTCTTATAAGATTCAGGCAGTTTAGACACTGTTAAGCTTATAACCGCCCTCTACAGGTTAGATATTGAACTAGATTTTTACAGTCCTGTGTTCATCATCTGTGTTTTAGACCTCTTGTTTTATAATAATGATGTTTTGAGGTGGAGGATCCCTCCGACGCTCTCTGTCCGGCTCATCAGCACTCAGCTGTCTGTGAGTTGAGCTGGACGAGCCGCGGTGTGTGGGACAGCGATCTGTTCTGATCTCTCTCCACTATCAGACTCACAACACTCATTTCACTTAGTGACTCTAATGTTGTTAGGTATTTATCTTCATATCTTATCTATTGTAAGAGTGTATGAATGACTGCACGTACAGTTGTCAGATCGCGGAACCCCAAACAATGTTGTTGCCTAGCAACTTGCTCGAAAATATTTCATTTTCCTGGGCGGGTAGAATTGACCCAGTGCATTGTGGGGCGGTTGAGTAGGAAAAGTATACGATCGATTCATACCCAAAATCTTCCCGGAAGTTAGTACTCATCCGGGAATTTCTCACATACCCAAACTCGCATACCCAACCGTCACATACTCAAATTTAAGTCAAAATGAGTATGAGTAGGACGTTAGTATGGCAGTTCAGACACGGCCATAGGCAAAAATATTGACACACACACACACACACACACACGCACACATATACACACACGGGGCGGGTGTCCGTTTACGCGGGAGACGAGACAGCTAGCAAACAAAATTGAGACACACAGAGGAAGATTGAGAGATACTGTTTTTAACCTATATTGTTGCACCACTAAATCAATAATGCACACACACTGCGGAGAATAAAGTAAGATGTCTTCCTACCTTCATGCTTATTTTCCATAGAGCCCTCGGCCCCGCCCTTTCCTCTGCTTCTCTCTTTACTTTTATCCCTTTCACCCGTGCGGGCTGTGTATGCAAGCTACAGGTGCAGCTCGGTCCAGCTCGCCGAGCTGCGCACCACTTTTGCACCGGGTCAAAGGGCATTATAGAAGTGCGATTAATCTGGGTTCATTTTTTTAATCGCGTTAATTTTTCTGTGATTAATTAATCGAAATTAACGCGTTAATTTGACAGCCCTAAATGTAACATTTAAAATATTTCTCTTTCCTGGTAGGAACTTCCACAAGAGCTCCGACTACTTCACCAACAGGTCAGATTGTTATGTGCTGGTTTGTGTTGTGAAAATGTTGTTGAAGCTCAAAGGACTATAGGCAACACTTTACAATAAGGGTAGCCTACATTAATTAATTAGATGTTAGTTAATGCTTAATTGAGGCTTAATAAGCATTTACTAAGCATTACCTAACTGTTAAGAAATGCTTAGTAAACAAAAACTAAGCATTAACTAACTGCATTAGTTAACGAAGCATTAACTAACCGTAAACAACTAAGCATGAACAATTACTTAATGCCTAATAGGCATTAACTAGCCATAATTAGTATTAACCCTTAGGTGCTCTTGGGGACGTTTTTGTCCTTTCACACTTTTTTTACACTTTTTTTGTGTACAACTTTGGCTGTGCTTATGTTAACTGAAATATTTTTGGCCAGGTATTTTTTTTTCAAATATTTTGGGAATTTCTACTCATCAACTTTGTACCATCTATAATAAAGGCTGTACACTTTTGTGTTACACTCATGTCCTTAAGGACGTTTTTGTCCCCATTCAAAATGGCCTTTTTTACCAATTTGATCCTGCTGTCATTACAGCATCAAATATTTTTTTAAATCATTTTATGCTTTCATCCTCGACATAAAGCATCAAAATTGATCATTTTCAACACCTTCACAATTTTGAGCCATTTCCCTATATTTGGCATAGGGTTCAATTACAAGCAATTTTCCAGGTTGTCGGTCCCACAGTGCAATAGAAAAAAAAAATCAACCTAAATGGTGTGAGTGTGTTGGTAGGGATGTTAGTGTGTGGTGCATATATGTGTATTGAGAAAATATAGTGTGTGTGTGTGTGTGTATACACACAGACAAAATTTACAAACTCAAACGTGTATGGAAAAAATGGCCCAATTTAAACTTTATTTTTTCAAACCATAGCCATGATGACAAACACATGTAAATGTGATGATATTAGGCAACAATCAAACACTTAAGACACCAAAATAGCTTTGTTAGCCCTATCTAGCTCAATCGTTTGTTTCCTCCTGTTTTTTTTGAGGATCAAATATGCTACCTAAAACCATTTTTGTACTTTTTTGTAATTTTTTAGAGTTGCAGGCCTAAACATAAGAAACATGAGAACTTAATGGAAAGTGTGGATCCATATGGATACCTTAGAGTTGTGTCTGTGTGTGTGTTGTGAAATTACTGTGTGTGTATGTGTGTGTGTCTTTGTGCGCATGCATATGTGTGCAGCTGTAAGGTGCAATTTGTGGGTTTTCAGGTGGCTGCAGGTTCACTTTGTTACTTTGGTACTTTGTTGACATCATCAAAGAAAATGGAAATAAAAGGTCAAAAGCAACTGACAATGAATTAATATTTGATATATATGTAAAGAGGTCAAGTTGGATAAACGGTTTTCAAAAAAAAAGTAGAAAAAAATATTACTGTATAATGTTTTTAGGGCAGTTTATATGGAGAGGACGAGTGTGAGTATTTATTTGCATCTGTGACTGCACAAATAGTAAACATGTATCAAAAGCAGTTTTATTGCAAATCATTAACATATCCTAGAGTCTGATTATCCCACTCAAAAAAATCCACTTTGCATCTAATATAAGAGAAATTTTTCAATTATTGTGTTTTTTTTTAATAAAAATGGCTCACGTCATCACATAAGCTTGCATGTAAAGGGTTAAAAGCAATTACAAATGAATGGATATTTGATATGTATGTAAGGAGGTCAAGTTGGATAAAAGGTTTTCAAAAAAAAAGTAGAAAAAATATTACTGTATAATGTTTTTAGGGCAGTTTATATGGAGAGGACTTTTTTGTCATCTAGGGTCATGAGTGTGAGTATGTATTTGCATCTGTGACTGCACAAATACTAAGCATGTATCAAAAGCAGTTTTATTGCAAATCATTAACATATCCTGGAGTCTGATTATCCCACTCAAAAAAATCCACGTTGCATCTATTATATGAGAAATGTTTCAATTATTGTGTTTTTTTTTAATAAAAATGGCTCACGTCATCACATAAGCTTGCATGTAAAGGGTTAAAAGCAATTACAAATTAATTAATATTTGATATGTTTGTAAAGAGGTCAAGTGGGATAAAAGGTTTGTAAAAAAAAAATAGAAACAAATATTACTGTATAATGGCAAATGTTTTATGGCAGTGTATAGGGAGAGGACGTTTTTGTCCCCTAAGGTCATGAGTGTACACAAAAAGTTAAGCTCACACAAGGGTTAAATAACAGTTAATTGATGTACCCTCATTGTAAAGTGTTACCAAAAATAGTTTGGTGTTTATTAAATCTAACATTTAAAATATTCTTCTTTCCTGGTAGAAACTTCCACAAGAGCTCCGACTACTTCACCAACAGGTCAGATTGTTATGTGCTGGTTTGTGTGGTGAAAAACCTTGATACATGTTGTTGAAGCTCAAAATACTTATCTGATAGGTCAGTTTCTCTCACTAAAATCTACCCCGTTCTCCTGATTGGTGAATCCTGATTGGATGGACACAGCCTACCTTTAGCACTTCCTGGTTTTCCTGCTAAAAGAGCTTTCTAACTGAGCCGACATGATACTATGTAAATCAACCCAACTCTGTGGAAGTCTGGCCGAGCCTCAAAACTCACACAGGAAACTAAAAACTACCACTGCTGGATAGATGCTTAAATTAACGTATGGTGCTATAGGCTTCATGAAGTTGATGTAAACACCAAACCTGTTCAGTGTGAGGTTAGAGGCATGAATTATGAGGCATGAGTCGGAGCTGATGAAACATGTTCAGTTTATGGGCTTTGGTTCATCAGAAGGTGAAGTTTGAAAGATTCATAATCCGCTGAGACAGGCTGAGGAGGTTATTGGAGCAATCTTTATTTAAAACTAAACTCAGCCTGCAGTCAGTCTGGGATTTGGCCATTACCCCGTCGCCAATCTGTATCAAGACATATATACTAAGTGTCTAATTAAAATAACAGGTACATGAATGCAAAACCCCAAAGATAGGTAGAGAGCCCCAAAAAAACCTAACTTCTCCTGCCTGCACACATCTTTTGAGTAAGGGATAATGTATAGCGAACGGGTCACTCGCGAGAAATAAAGACCGACAAGGTGAACAGGAGCCAGACACACATTATCCCGATTATTAAATGGCTACTAAAATAAAAACTAAATATAAACCAATTAATTGAAGTAACATGTTGTTATAATAGCCAATAAATAGTTTGCTTCACGCTCGGAACTTACTCAATTAATCTACCACGTTCTCTTGATTGGTAAATCCTGATTTCAAATATTTTTATTTCCTGATAGAAACTTCCACAAGAGCTCCGACTACTTCAACAACAGGTCAGATTGTTATGTGCTGGTTTGTGTGGTGTAAATGTTGTTGAAGCTCAAACAACTTTAGGTAACACTGTACAGTAAGGGCAACCTACATTAATTAAAGGTTAGTTAATGCTTAATTGAGGCTTCAAAGCATTTCCTAAGCATTGCCGAACTGTTAATACATGATTGATAAATGCTTAATGCAAATAAACTAAGCATTCACTAACCGTTATGATTAGTTTATGCTTAACTTAGCATTAGTACATGAAGCCCTACTACTGACCGTAAATAACTAAGCAGGAACATTTACTTAATGCTTAGAAGAAATAAACGATGCATTAACTAACCGTAAATAACTTAGCATTAATAACTACTTAATGCTTAATATGAATTAACTCACCATAATTAGCATTAAATAATAGTTAATCAACTTACCCTCATTGTGAAGTGTCACCAAATAGAGTTTGGTGTTTATTAAATTTAACATTTCAAATATTTTCATGTCCTGGTAGAAACTTCCACAAGAGAGTTGACTACTTCACCAACAGGTCAGATTGTTATGTGCTGGTTTGTGTGGTGTTAATGTTGTTGAAGCTCAAACTACTTGTATATCCACATTGCCTTGTTCCCACTGTAGATAAACCCAGTTTTTGGGAGTCAGAGCTGGTGTGTGGATGGGAGCACATGATTTACATTTAGCCAAGCTCTGACCATCTTAGGGTGTATTCACACATGGAAAGTCCGTTAGTTCACTTGCTTTGGTCCAGACCAAATAGAATTTGGATTTTTTTGTTTGGTGTGGTCCACTTTCATATTGCCCCTTTTGCAAGTGAACCAGCATTACGAAGCAAAACCACACGTGATCTAAGGTCATTCATTCATTGGACAGACATTCTGGGGTGGAGAGAAGCAGGAAGAACAAAGTAAAAACTGCAAATTTATCATTGATATAATATGGAGTTAAAAATAATAAAAATGCCTACATCTAGCCTATAAATAAAGAAGAAAAAAATCTAATTATTGTTGTTTCATATGTTTATAATATGTAGCCCTATGACAATGCCACGTTATGTGGCTTCTAGCCTACGATGTGAAACATCATTTTTACTGTATTTTTGCTGCTGGACGCGCGACTCGCGTGAAGAATAGGCTCAAACTGAAACACAGCTGATTAAGCTGTGTATCAGCTGGGTGTCAGTTCGGCGCAGTTCAGCACCAAACTGACACGGGGACAGTATTGACGGTCCCGTTGGGAAGAACAATAAAAACACACACTTCATGCAAAGCGCAGCGTGAACCTGTTGGCACTGTAGGCTACGGGAGACGCTCCTCTCCATCTGATCGCTGATCCGCACGCATCATTATCAAATGTAATATTTTCGCTCGGGGCTCCCGGTCAAACCACAACTAATCTTCCTAACAATGGCGACAACAACACTTTCCCATAATGTGAAGCTGATGGCGATTTATTAAAAAAGAAAAGAAAGAAAAGGCGCAGTGCTTCCTGCAATTGGGTCGGATCGAGTCCGGCCAAATTCACACCACAAACGAACTGCAGCAGAGTGCGTTTTGAAGCGCATCGAGACTACCTCTTCAGCTGGGTCTCGGAGCGTTTGTTTGGTCCGCCCCCGAGTGCGATTGCTGTATTCACACCTGTCTGAAAGATGCGCACCGAAGGTGGAAGTGCACCTGAGTTCGTTTCAACCGAACTAAACACAGCATGTGTGAATACACCCTTAAAGTCAACACAGAACTTGCTCTAACACACACACACACAAACAAAGAAGAGGCATTAGCCTTATAGGGCCTGTATGTAGTATAGCATTATGTCTTGGTTAAACCATAACTTTAGAATGTGTTATATAGGCAGATACCTCACATGACACATCCTCCATTCCACATGATTTACCTTGATGAGTTTGACACAAAGAGTTTGGTTTGTATTAAATCTAACATTTCAAACATTTTCTTTCCTGGTAGAAACTTCCACAAGAGCTCCGACTACTTCAACAACAGGTCAGATTGTTATGTGCTGGTTTGTGTGGTGTTAATGTTGTCGAAGCTCAAAAGACTTTAGGCAACATTTTACAAAAGGGCAGCCTACAGTAATTAAAGGTTAGTTAATGCTTAATTGAGGCTTAATAAACATTTACTAAGTATTACTTAACTGTTAATAATGCCTGGTAAATGCTTAATAAACATAAACTAAGCATTAACTAACTGTTATGTTTAGTTCATGCTTAAGTGAACATTAGTTAACAAACTATTAACTAAGCATTAACATTTACTTAATACTTTGTTATATTATTGTTATGTGCTGGGTTGTGTGGTGTAAAATCTGTCTACATGTTGTTGAAGCTCAACATAATTCCGGTAACACTTTACAATAAGGGTAGCCTACATTAATTAAAGGTTTGTAAATGCTTAAAGCAGCTACGAGTAACATTGAAATATATTTTAAACAGCCTGATGTTTCCTCTGATAATCATAAATTACCTTTAACAGCAAACGAGACCATCAGTGCAAAGAAAGACGTTTTTATATAGTTTTTATTACTGCTTTTGGTCTGGTCGCACACCCAGTCCGATTTTCGGTTCGCACGTGCATGCTCTATGGTCACATATCCTTATTGGTCACAGATTTCAGTGTGGCACAGCAACGCGATTTGAGAAGCCTATCCCTCCAGGTGAGGGAAGGGGAATGACGACAAATAACTGTCTCAAACAAGGCTCCCGCTCCCATTCCCTCACCTGGAGGGATAGGCTTCTCGAATCGCGTTGCAGCGCCACACTGAAATCTGCGACCAATAGAGCCTGCATGCGTAAACCGAAAATCGGACTGGGTGTGCGACCAGACCAAAAGCAGTAATAAAAACTATATAAAAACTTATTTATATGCACTGATGGTCTCGTTTGCTGTTAAAGGTAATTTATGATTATCAGAGGAAACATGAGGCTGTTTAAAATATATTTAAATTTTACTCGTAGCTGCTTTAATCGGCATTAACTATGCATTAATGTAACATAATTATCATTAAATAACAGTTAATCAACGTACCCTTATTTTAAAGTGTTACCAAATAGGGTTTGGTGTATATTTAATTTAACATTTCAAATATGTTTCTTTCCTGATAGAAACTTCCACAACAGAGTCGACTACTTCAACAACAGGTCAGACTGTTATGTGCTGGTTTGGGTGGTGTTAAATATGTCTACATGTTGTTGAAGCTCAAAATACTTTTATACCCACATTGCATACATTGGCTCATCAGTTTCTACAACCATCCATACTCCAACACCACCAAGTTCTCCAGTGAGGCTGTTCGGCTCCAACAGCAGTAGTAGCTGCTTTGGCAGAGTGGAAATATTCCTTAACGGCCAGTGGGGGACAGTGTGTGACGACTTCTGGGGGCTGAGTGATGCTGAAGTGGTCTGTCGACAGATTGGCTGTGGCAGGGCTCTGGCGGCTCCAGGAGGTGCATTTTTTGGACCGGGACGTGGACCAATCTGGCTAGATGATGTCCAGTGTGCAGGAAATGAGGCATCGCTATTAAACTGTGCACATCGGGGACTGGGCATACACGACTGTGGACATCATGAAGACGCTGGTGTTATTTGTGAAGGTAAATGTCTATACATAGGGGAGAGTGGGGTGGAGCTAGCTAAAATGATTTCAGTCAAATTGACACATTCCCCATGAATTCAGGATGTTTCCTGTCTATGGAAATTATCAGAATTTATTCAGGATGAATGGCAGTGAAAATATGATTGTTTTAAAAAAAGTTATCTTGCGTCTCACTTTACCCCAGCTTAGGGGTAAACTGAGACAGACCAGATAAATCAAGGGGATACACTGATCCACTTACTTTTTCCACTCTGGAACTACCATAAAAACACATTTTGGAACAGTTAGAATCCTACAGCTAGCTTGAAAACCACATATTCCAGAACTAATGCCGTCCTACTAACAGAATCATGGGGTTTGGTCAATCATGCACATTCTTTTTCCTAAACACTTGAAAGTAATGTATGAACAAAAATGTGTTCCATTGCCTAGATACAGGGGGTGTCTCACATTACCCGATGTCTGACATTACCTTGTTTTCTCCTACTTTATTTTGCCCACTCTTGTATATTAACATTAACTCCACATTCCTGAGCTGTGAGCTATCTAGTCTCTCCATTCTAAGTGCACAATATGAACACTAGGCAAACAGGGAGTAGCCAGTTTCAGTAAATAATTGTCTTAAATCTACCTCATTCATCTGATTGGTAAATCCTGATTGGTTGGACTACCACAATGCTGGACAGATGCTTAAATTAACGTATGGTGCTTTAGGCTTCTCAAAGTCTATTTTAACACCAAACCTGTACAGCTTGAGGTCAGACGCATACATTAAAGGCATTCCTGGTCCCTTAGACCTTTGTCCTGAATCTGAACTGGGCTCCCTAACAAAAGACTATCAACTTTACTTTTATGGTAATATATATTTAACCAAGCTCTGACCATCTTAAAGTCAACACAGAACCTGCTCTAACGCACACACAAATAAGAGGCATTACGGCCTCTGCACACATCCTACCTCTACTGCGCGTCTACCTCGTGTCTGCGTCTGACTTTTTGTCACTGACAGTGTAATCAACCTAGAGCGGGCACACATCCAACCTCAGACGCACTGCTAATGCGCGTCGGAGGCACGTCTGCAGCGACGCTCCCCTTTACCTCAGGAGGCTCGCCTATTTTTTTCTGAGAGCCGCGCGTCTCTCTCGGGTCTCTCTGCTTTAACTGATAGAGAAATACTCTGCTGCGAGTCATATTGACTTCATACCGGCAGCTTTCGCTGTAGTTTCACCATTTCCTGGTGTGTCCCTTTCAAAATAAAACTTCCAACAAGCGAAAATGTGGCAAAAAAAAAGAAAAAAAAAAGGCAATGGGGCGCACGGATTACTGTCCAGACTCAATATTAGACTCAGTATAAATCATATGCATCATAAATGACAGGAAATAACTTCATTTTTAATGGGAATTATCTATGAAAACTCTATGTAGAAAGATAGGGCTTTTAGAAGCAGCGCTGCAGCAGCAGCAGATGCTGAGACGTTCCATGTGTGTCCGAGAAAAGTCCGAGAGACGCAGCAGTAAGGTAAGGCGAGGCGCTCCAGAGGTAGACACAGGATGTGTGCAAAGGCCGTTAGCCTTATAGGGCCTGTATGTAGTAAAGCATTCTCTCTTAAATAAACCATAACTTTAGAATGTTTTATATGAGCAGATACCTCACATGAAACATCCACCATTCCACATGATTTACCTTGATGATTTTGACACACAAAGAGTTTGGTTTGTATTAAATCTAACATTTAAAATATTTATCTTTCCTGGTAGGAACTTCCACAAGAGCTCCGGCTACTTCACCAACAGGTCAGATTGTTATGTGCTGGTTTGTGTGGTGAAAATGTTGTTGAAGCTCAAAGGACTATAGGCAACACTTTACAATAAGGGTAGCCTACATTAATTAATTAGATGTTAGTTAATGCTTAATTGAGGCTTAATAAGCATTTACTAAGCATTACCTAACTGTTAAGAAATGCTTAGTAAACAAAAACTAAGCATTAACTAACTGCATTAGTTAACGAAGCATTAACTAACCGTAAACAACTAAGCATGAACAATTACTTAATGCCTAATAGGCATTAACTAGCCATAATTAGTATTAAATAACAGTTAATTGATGTACCCTTATTGTAAAGTGTTACCAAAAATAGTTTGGTGTTTATTAAATATAACTAGGGCTGTCAAGCGATTAAAACAATTAATCTAATTAATTACAGGCTCTGTGATTAATTAATCTAAATTAATCGCATACTTTTATGACACTTTTATACCTGTTTATAAACAGCTGTATAGCCTGCTACAGTTTGTTTCTCTCTCTCTCTCTCTCTCTCTCCTTCTGTCTCCACAACAGACAGCGCTGCACTGCCACATATGCCTATGCCGATTAATTCACCATGGTCGTACTCATAGGCAAAAATATTGACACACACACACACACACACGCACACATATACACACACGGGGCGAGTGTCCGTTTACGCGGGAGACGAGACAGCTAGCAAACAAAATTGAGACACACAGAGGAAGATTGAGAGATACTGTTTTTAACCTATATTGTTGCACCACTAAATCAATAATGCACAGACACTGCGGAGAATAAAGTAAGATGTCTTCCTACCTTCATGCTTATTTTCCATAGAGCCCTCGGCCCCGCCCTTTCCTCTGCTTCTCTCTTTACTTTTATCCCTTTCACCCGTGCGGGCTGTGTATGCAAGCTACAGGTGCAGCTCGGTCCAGCTCACCGAGCTGCGCACCACTTTTGCACCGGGTCAAAGGGCATTATAGAAGTGCGATTAATCTGCGTTCATTTTTTTAATCGCGTTAATTTTTCTGTGATTAATTAATCGAAATTAACGCGTTAATTTGACAGCCCTAAATGTAACATTTAAAATATTTCTCTTTCCTGGTAGAAACTTCCACAAGAGCTCCGACTACTTCACCAACAGGTCAGATTGTTATGTGCTGGTTTGTGTGGTGAAAAACCTTGATACATGTTGTTGAAGCTCAAAATACTTATCTGATAGGTCAGTTTCTCTCACTAAAATCTACCCCGTTCTCCTGATTGGTGAATCCTGATTGGATGGACACAGCCTACCTTTAGCACTTCCTGGTTACCCTGCTAAAAGAGCTTTCTAACTGAGCCGACATGATACTATGTAATTCAACCCAACTCTGTGGAAGTCTGGCCGAGCCTCAAGACTCACACTGGAAACTAAAAACTACCACTGCTGGATAGATGCTTAAATTAACGTATGGTGCTATAGGCTTCATGAAGTTGATGTAAACACCAAACCTGTACAGTGTGAGGTTAGAGGCATGAATTATGAGGCATGAGTCGGAGCTGATGAAACATGTTCAGTTTATGGGCTTTGGTTCATCAGAAGGTGAAGTTTGAAAGATTCATAATCCACTGATACAGGCTGAGGAGGTTATTGGAGCAATCTTTATTTAAAACTAAACTCAGCCTGCAGTCAGTCTGGGATTTGGCCATTACCCCGTCGCCAATCTGTATCAAGACATATATACTAAGTGTCTAATTAAAATAACAGGTACATGAATGCAAAACCCCAAAGATAGGTAGAGAGCCCCAAAAAAACCTAACTTCTCCTGCCTGCACACATCTTTTGAGTAAGGGATAATGTATAGCGAACGGGTCACTCGCGAGAAATAAAGACCGACAAGGTGAACAGGAGCCAGACACACATTATCCCGATTATTAAATGGCTACTAAAATAAAAACTAAATATAAACCAATTAATTGAAGTAACATGTTGTTATAATAGCCAATAAATAGTTTGCTTCACGCTCGGAACTTACTCAATTAATCTACCACGTTCTCTTGATTGGTAAATCCTGATTTCAAATATTTTTCTTTCCTGATAGAAACTTCCACAAGAGCTCCGACTACTTCAACAACAGGTCAGATTGTTATGTGCTGGTTTGTGTGGTGTAAATGTTGTTGAAGCTCAAAAGACTTTAGGTAACACTGTACAGTAAGGGCAACCTACATTAATTAAAGGTTAGTTAATGCTTAATTGAGGCTTCAAAGCATTTCCTAAGCATTGCCGAACTGTTAATACATGATTGATAAATGCTTAATGCAAATAAACTAAGCATTCACTAACCGTTATGATTAGTTTATGCTTAACTTAGCATTAGTACATGAAGCCCTACTACTGACCGTAAATAACTAAGCAGGAACATTTACTTAATGCTTAGAAGAAATAAACGATGCATTAACTAACCGTAAATAACTTAGCATTAATAACTACTTAATGCTTAATATGAATTAACTCACCATAATTAGCATTAAATAATAGTTAATCAACTTACCCTCATTGTGAAGTGTCACCAAATAGAGTTTGGTGTTTATTAAATTTAACATTTCAAATATTTTCATGTCCTGGTAGAAACTTCCACAAGAGAGTTGACTACTTCACCAACAGGTCAGATTGTTATGTGCTGGTTTGTGTGGTGTTAATGTTGTTGAAGCTCAAACTACTTGTATATCCACATTGCCTTGTTCCCACTGTAGATAAACCCAGTTTTTGGGAGTCAGAGCTGGTGTGTGGATGGGAGCACATGATTTACATTTAGCCAAGCTCTGACCATCTTAGGGTGTATTCACACATGGAAAGTCCGTTAGTTCACTTGCTTTGGTCCAGACCAAATAGAATTTGGATTTTTTTGTTTGGTGTGGTCCACTTTCATATTGCCCCTTTTGCAAGTGAACCAGCATTACGAAGCAAAACCACACGTGATCTAAGGTCATTCATTCATTGGACAGACATTCTGGGGTGGAGAGAAGCAGGAAGAACAAAGTAAAAACTGCAAATTTATCATTGATATAATATGGAGTTAAAAATAATAAAAATGCCTACATCTAGCCTATAAATAAAGAAGAAAAAAATCTAATTATTGTTGTTTCATATGTTTATAATATGTAGCCCTATGACAATGCCACGTTATGTGGCTTCTAGCCTACGATGTGAAACATCATTTTTACTGTATTTTTGCTGCTGGACGCGCGACTCGCGTGAAGAATAGGCTCAAACTGAAACACAGCTGATTAAGCTGTGTATCAGCTGGGTGTCAGTTCGGCGCAGTTCAGCACCAAACTGACACGGGGACAGTATTGACGGTCCCGTTGGGAAGAACAATAAAAACACACACTTCATGCAAAGCGCAGCGTGAACCTGTTGGCACTGTAGGCTACGGGAGACGCTCCTCTCCATCTGATCGCTGATCCGCACGCATCATTATCAAATGTAATATTTTCGCTCGGGGCTCCCGGTCAAACCACAACTAATCTTCCTAACAATGGCGACAACAACACTTTCCCATAATGTGAAGCTGATGGCGATTTATTAAAAAAGAAAAGAAAGAAAAGGCGCAGTGCTTCCTGCAATTGGGTCGGATCGAGTCCGGCCAAATTCACACCACAAACGAACTGCAGCAGAGTGCGTTTTGAAGCGCATCGAGACTACCTCTTCAGCTGGGTCTCGGAGCGTTTGTTTGGTCCGCCCCCGAGTGCGATTGCTGTATTCACACCTGTCTGAAAGATGCGCACCGAAGGTGGAAGTGCACCTGAGTTCGTTTCAACCGAACTAAACACAGCATGTGTGAATACACCCTTAAAGTCAACACAGAACTTGCTCTAACACACACACACACAAACAAAGAAGAGGCATTAGCCTTATAGGGCCTGTATGTAGTATAGCATTATGTCTTGGTTAAACCATAACTTTAGAATGTGTTATATAGGCAGATACCTCACATGACACATCCTCCATTCCACATGATTTACCTTGATGAGTTTGACACAAAGAGTTTGGTTTGTATTAAATCTAACATTTCAAACATTTTCTTTCCTGGTAGAAACTTCCACAAGAGCTCCGACTACTTCAACAACAGGTCAGATTGTTATGTGCTGGTTTGTGTGGTGTTAATGTTGTCGAAGCTCAAAAGACTTTAGGCAACATTTTACAAAAGGGCAGCCTACAGTAATTAAAGGTTAGTTAATGCTTAATTGAGGCTTAATAAACATTTACTAAGTATTACTTAACTGTTAATAATGCCTGGTAAATGCTTAATAAACATAAACTAAGCATTAACTAACTGTTATGTTTAGTTCATGCTTAAGTGAACATTAGTTAACAAACTATTAACTAAGCATTAACATTTACTTAATACTTTGTTATATTATTGTTATGTGCTGGGTTGTGTGGTGTAAAATCTGTCTACATGTTGTTGAAGCTCAACATAATTCCGGTAACACTTTACAATAAGGGTAGCCTACATTAATTAAAGGTTTGTAAATGCTTAAAGCAGCTACGAGTAACATTGAAATATATTTTAAACAGCCTGATGTTTCCTCTGATAATCATAAATTACCTTTAACAGCAAACGAGACCATCAGTGCAAAGAAAGACGTTTTTATATAGTTTTTATTACTGCTTTTGGTCTGGTCGCACACCCAGTCCGATTTTCGGTTCGCACGTGCATGCTCTATGGTCACATATCCTTATTGGTCACAGATTTCAGTGTGGCACAGCAACGCGATTTGAGAAGCCTATCCCTCCAGGTGAGGGAAGGGGAATGACGACAAATAACTGTCTCAAACAAGGCTCCCGCTCCCATTCCCTCACCTGGAGGGATAGGCTTCTCGAATCGCGTTGCAGCGCCACACTGAAATCTGCGACCAATAGAGCCTGCATGCGTAAACCGAAAATCGGACTGGGTGTGCGACCAGACCAAAAGCAGTAATAAAAACTATATAAAAACTTATTTATATGCACTGATGGTCTCGTTTGCTGTTAAAGGTAATTTATGATTATCAGAGGAAACATGAGGCTGTTTAAAATATATTTAAATTTTACTCGTAGCTGCTTTAATCGGCATTAACTATGCATTAATGTAACATAATTATCATTAAATAACAGTTAATCAACGTACCCTTATTTTAAAGTGTTACCAAATAGGGTTTGGTGTATATTTAATTTAACATTTCAAATATGTTTCTTTCCTGATAGAAACTTCCACAACAGAGTCGACTACTTCAACAACAGGTCAGACTGTTATGTGCTGGTTTGGGTGGTGTTAAATATGTCTACATGTTGTTGAAGCTCAAAATACTTTTATACCCACATTGCATACATTGGCTCATCAGTTTCTACAACCATCCATACTCCAACACCACCAAGTTCTCCAGTGAGGCTGTTCGGCTCCAACAGCAGTAGTAGCTGCTTTGGCAGAGTGGAAATATTCCTTAACGGCCAGTGGGGGACAGTGTGTGACGACTTCTGGGGGCTGAGTGATGCTGAAGTGGTCTGTCGACAGATTGGCTGTGGCAGGGCTCTGGCGGCTCCAGGAGGTGCATTTTTTGGACCGGGACGTGGACCAATCTGGCTAGATGATGTCCAGTGTGCAGGAAATGAGGCATCGCTATTAAACTGTGCACATCGGGGACTGGGCATACACGACTGTGGACATCATGAAGACGCTGGTGTTATTTGTGAAGGTAAATGTCTATACATAGGGGAGAGTGGGGTGGAGCTAGCTAAAATGATTTCAGTCAAATTGACACATTCCCCATGAATTCAGGATGTTTCCTGTCTATGGAAATTATCAGAATTTATTCAGGATGAATGGCAGTGAAAATATGATTGTTTTAAAAAAAGTTATCTTGCGTCTCACTTTACCCCAGCTTAGGGGTAAACTGAGACAGACCAGATAAATCAAGGGGATACACTGATCCACTTACTTTTTCCACTCTGGAACTACCATAAAAACACATTTTGGAACAGTTAGAATCCTACAGCTAGCTTGAAAACCACATATTCCAGAACTAATGCCGTCCTACTAACAGAATCATGGGGTTTGGTCAATCATGCACATTCTTTTTCCTAAACACTTGAAAGTAATGTATGAACAAAAATGTGTTCCATTGCCTAGATACAGGGGGTGTCTCACATTACCCGATGTCTGACATTACCTTGTTTTCTCCTACTTTATTTTGCCCACTCTTGTATATTAACATTAACTCCACATTCCTGAGCTGTGAGCTATCTAGTCTCTCCATTCTAAGTGCACAATATGAACACTAGGCAAACAGGGAGTAGCCAGTTTCAGTAAATAATTGTCTTAAATCTACCTCATTCATCTGATTGGTAAATCCTGATTGGTTGGACTACCACAATGCTGGACAGATGCTTAAATTAACGTATGGTGCTTTAGGCTTCTCAAAGTCTATTTTAACACCAAACCTGTACAGCTTGAGGTCAGACGCATACATTAAAGGCATTCCTGGTCCCTTAGACCTTTGTCCTGAATCTGAACTGGGCTCCCTAACAAAAGACTATCAACTTTACTTTTATGGTAATATATATTTAACCAAGCTCTGACCATCTTAAAGTCAACACAGAACCTGCTCTAACGCACACACAAATAAGAGGCATTACGGCCTCTGCACACATCCTACCTCTACTGCGCGTCTACCTCGTGTCTGCGTCTGACTTTTTGTCACTGACAGTGTAATCAACCTAGAGCGGGCACACATCCAACCTCAGACGCACTGCTAATGCGCGTCGGAGGCACGTCTGCAGCGACGCTCCCCTTTACCTCAGGAGGCTCGCCTATTTTTTTCTGAGAGCCGCGCGTCTCTCTCGGGTCTCTCTGCTTTAACTGATAGAGAAATACTCTGCTGCGAGTCATATTGACTTCATACCGGCAGCTTTCGCTGTAGTTTCACCATTTCCTGGTGTGTCCCTTTCAAAATAAAACTTCCAACAAGCGAAAATGTGGCAAAAAAAAAGAAAAAAAAAAGGCAATGGGGCGCACGGATTACTGTCCAGACTCAATATTAGACTCAGTATAAATCATATGCATCATAAATGACAGGAAATAACTTCATTTTTAATGGGAATTATCTATGAAAACTCTATGTAGAAAGATAGGGCTTTTAGAAGCAGCGCTGCAGCAGCAGCAGATGCTGAGACGTTCCATGTGTGTCCGAGAAAAGTCCGAGAGACGCAGCAGTAAGGTAAGGCGAGGCGCTCCAGAGGTAGACACAGGATGTGTGCAAAGGCCGTTAGCCTTATAGGGCCTGTATGTAGTAAAGCATTCTCTCTTAAATAAACCATAACTTTAGAATGTTTTATATGAGCAGATACCTCACATGAAACATCCACCATTCCACATGATTTACCTTGATGATTTTGACACACAAAGAGTTTGGTTTGTATTAAATCTAACATTTAAAATATTTATCTTTCCTGGTAGGAACTTCCACAAGAGCTCCGGCTACTTCACCAACAGGTCAGATTGTTATGTGCTGGTTTGTGTGGTGAAAATGTTGTTGAAGCTCAAAGGACTATAGGCAACACTTTACAATAAGGGTAGCCTACATTAATTAATTAGATGTTAGTTAATGCTTAATTGAGGCTTAATAAGCATTTACTAAGCATTACCTAACTGTTAAGAAATGCTTAGTAAACAAAAACTAAGCATTAACTAACTGCATTAGTTAACGAAGCATTAACTAACCGTAAACAACTAAGCATGAACAATTACTTAATGCCTAATAGGCATTAACTAGCCATAATTAGTATTAAATAACAGTTAATTGATGTACCCTTATTGTAAAGTGTTACCAAAAATAGTTTGGTGTTTATTAAATATAACTAGGGCTGTCAAGCGATTAAAACAATTAATCTAATTAATTACAGGCTCTGTGATTAATTAATCTAAATTAATCGCATACTTTTATGACACTTTTATACCTGTTTATAAACAGCTGTATAGCCTGCTACAGTTTGTTTCTCTCTCTCTCTCTCTCTCTCTCCTTCTGTCTCCACAACAGACAGCGCTGCACTGCCACATATGCCTATGCCGATTAATTCACCATGGTCGTACTCATAGGCAAAAATATTGACACACACACACACACACACGCACACATATACACACACGGGGCGAGTGTCCGTTTACGCGGGAGACGAGACAGCTAGCAAACAAAATTGAGACACACAGAGGAAGATTGAGAGATACTGTTTTTAACCTATATTGTTGCACCACTAAATCAATAATGCACAGACACTGCGGAGAATAAAGTAAGATGTCTTCCTACCTTCATGCTTATTTTCCATAGAGCCCTCGGCCCCGCCCTTTCCTCTGCTTCTCTCTTTACTTTTATCCCTTTCACCCGTGCGGGCTGTGTATGCAAGCTACAGGTGCAGCTCGGTCCAGCTCACCGAGCTGCGCACCACTTTTGCACCGGGTCAAAGGGCATTATAGAAGTGCGATTAATCTGCGTTCATTTTTTTAATCGCGTTAATTTTTCTGTGATTAATTAATCGAAATTAACGCGTTAATTTGACAGCCCTAAATGTAACATTTAAAATATTTCTCTTTCCTGGTAGAAACTTCCACAAGAGCTCCGACTACTTCACCAACAGGTCAGATTGTTATGTGCTGGTTTGTGTGGTGAAAAACCTTGATACATGTTGTTGAAGCTCAAAATACTTATCTGATAGGTCAGTTTCTCTCACTAAAATCTACCCCGTTCTCCTGATTGGTGAATCCTGATTGGATGGACACAGCCTACCTTTAGCACTTCCTGGTTACCCTGCTAAAAGAGCTTTCTAACTGAGCCGACATGATACTATGGCCGTGTCTGAACTGCCATACTAACGTCCTACTCATACTCATTTTGACTTCAATTTGAGTATGTGACGGTTGGGTATGCGAGTTTGGGTATGTGAGAAATTCCCGGATGAGTACTAACTTCCGGGAAGATTTTGGGTATGAATCGATCGTATACTTTTCCTACTCAACCGCCCCACAATGCACTGGGTCAATTCTACCCGCCCAGGAAAATGAAATATTTTCGAGCAAGTTGCTAGGCAACAACATTGTTTGGGGTTCCGCGATCTGAGTGCAGTCATTCATACACTCTTACAATAGATAAGAGATGAAGATAAATACCTAACAACATTAGAGTCACTAAGTGAAATGAGTGAAGTGAGTCTGATAGTGGAGAGAGATCAGAACAGATCGCTGTTCCACACACCGCGGCTCGTCCAGCTCAACTCACAGACAGCTGAGTGCTGATGAGCCGGACAGAGAGCGTCGGAGGGATCCTCCGCCTCAAAACATCATTATTATAAAACAAGAGGTCTAAAACACAGATGATGAACACAGGACTGTAAAAATCTAGTTCAATATCTAACCTGTAGAGGGCGGTTATAAGCTTAACAGTGTCTAAACTGCCTGAATCTTATAAGAAGAAGAAGAAATTCTTCATTGCTTGAGTATACTTCAACTGAGAACGTTTTAGACGCAGCTCGCATACACAATCGATCTTTGAGTAGAGAGTATGCAGTATATAGATGGTGAGTATGTAGGATGTAGGACGCTAGTATGGCAGTTCAGACACGGCCTATGTAATTCAACCCAACTCTGTGGAAGTCTGGCCGAGCCTCAAGACTCACACTGGAAACTAAAAACTACCACTGCTGGATAGATGCTTAAATTAACGTATGGTGCTATAGGCTTCATGAAGTTGATGTAAACACCAAACCTGTACAGTGTGAGGTTAGAGGCATGAATTATGAGGCATGAGTCGGAGCTGATGAAACATGTTCAGTTTATGGGCTTTGGTTCATCAGAAGGTGAAGTTTGAAAGATTCATAATCCACTGATACAGGCTGAGGAGGTTATTGGAGCAATCTTTATTTAAAACTAAACTCAGCCTGCAGTCAGTCTGGGATTTGGCCATTACCCCGTCGCCAATCTGTATCAAGACATATATACTAAGTGTCTAATTAAAATAACAGGTACATGAATGCAAAACCCCAAAGATAGGTAGAGAGCCCCAAAAAAACCTAACTTCTCCTGCCTGCACACATCTTTTGAGTAAGGGATAATGTATAGCGAACGGGTCACTCGCGAGAAATAAAGACCGACAAGGTGAACAGGAGCCAGACACACATTATCCCGATTATTAAATGGCTACTAAAATAAAAACTAAATATAAACCAATTAATTGAAGTAACATGTTGTTATAATAGCCAATAAATAGTTTGCTTCACGCTCGGAACTTACTCAATTAATCTACCACGTTCTCTTGATTGGTAAATCCTGATTTCAAATATTTTTCTTTCCTGATAGAAACTTCCACAAGAGCTCCGACTACTTCAACAACAGGTCAGATTGTTATGTGCTGGTTTGTGTGGTGTAAATGTTGTTGAAGCTCAAAAGACTTTAGGTAACACTGTACAGTAAGGGCAACCTACATTAATTAAAGGTTAGTTAATGCTTAATTGAGGCTTCAAAGCATTTCCTAAGCATTGCCGAACTGTTAATACATGATTGATAAATGCTTAATGCAAATAAACTAAGCATTCACTAACCGTTATGATTAGTTTATGCTTAACTTAGCATTAGTACATGAAGCCCTACTACTGACCGTAAATAACTAAGCAGGAACATTTACTTAATGCTTAGAAGAAATAAACGATGCATTAACTAACCGTAAATAACTTAGCATTAATAACTACTTAATGCTTAATATGAATTAACTCACCATAATTAGCATTAAATAATAGTTAATCAACTTACCCTCATTGTGAAGTGTCACCAAATAGAGTTTGGTGTTTATTAAATTTAACATTTCAAATATTTTCATGTCCTGGTAGAAACTTCCACAAGAGAGTTGACTACTTCACCAACAGGTCAGATTGTTATGTGCTGGTTTGTGTGGTGTTAATGTTGTTGAAGCTCAAACTACTTGTATATCCACATTGCCTTGTTCCCACTGTAGATAAACCCAGTTTTTGGGAGTCAGAGCTGGTGTGTGGATGGGAGCACATGATTTACATTTAGCCAAGCTCTGACCATCTTAGGGTGTATTCACACATGGAAAGTCCGTTAGTTCACTTGCTTTGGTCCAGACCAAATAGAATTTGGATTTTTTTGTTTGGTGTGGTCCACTTTCATATTGCCCCTTTTGCAAGTGAACCAGCATTACGAAGCAAAACCACACGTGATCTAAGGTCATTCATTCATTGGACAGACATTCTGGGGTGGAGAGAAGCAGGAAGAACAAAGTAAAAACTGCAAATTTATCATTGATATAATATGGAGTTAAAAATAATAAAAATGCCTACATCTAGCCTATAAATAAAGAAGAAAAAAATCTAATTATTGTTGTTTCATATGTTTATAATATGTAGCCCTATGACAATGCCACGTTATGTGGCTTCTAGCCTACGATGTGAAACATCATTTTTACTGTATTTTTGCTGCTGGACGCGCGACTCGCGTGAAGAATAGGCTCAAACTGAAACACAGCTGATTAAGCTGTGTATCAGCTGGGTGTCAGTTCGGCGCAGTTCAGCACCAAACTGACACGGGGACAGTATTGACGGTCCCGTTGGGAAGAACAATAAAAACACACACTTCATGCAAAGCGCAGCGTGAACCTGTTGGCACTGTAGGCTACGGGAGACGCTCCTCTCCATCTGATCGCTGATCCGCACGCATCATTATCAAATGTAATATTTTCGCTCGGGGCTCCCGGTCAAACCACAACTAATCTTCCTAACAATGGCGACAACAACACTTTCCCATAATGTGAAGCTGATGGCGATTTATTAAAAAAGAAAAGAAAGAAAAGGCGCAGTGCTTCCTGCAATTGGGTCGGATCGAGTCCGGCCAAATTCACACCACAAACGAACTGCAGCAGAGTGCGTTTTGAAGCGCATCGAGACTACCTCTTCAGCTGGGTCTCGGAGCGTTTGTTTGGTCCGCCCCCGAGTGCGATTGCTGTATTCACACCTGTCTGAAAGATGCGCACCGAAGGTGGAAGTGCACCTGAGTTCGTTTCAACCGAACTAAACACAGCATGTGTGAATACACCCTTAAAGTCAACACAGAACTTGCTCTAACACACACACACACAAACAAAGAAGAGGCATTAGCCTTATAGGGCCTGTATGTAGTATAGCATTATGTCTTGGTTAAACCATAACTTTAGAATGTGTTATATAGGCAGATACCTCACATGACACATCCTCCATTCCACATGATTTACCTTGATGAGTTTGACACAAAGAGTTTGGTTTGTATTAAATCTAACATTTCAAACATTTTCTTTCCTGGTAGAAACTTCCACAAGAGCTCCGACTACTTCAACAACAGGTCAGATTGTTATGTGCTGGTTTGTGTGGTGTTAATGTTGTCGAAGCTCAAAAGACTTTAGGCAACATTTTACAAAAGGGCAGCCTACAGTAATTAAAGGTTAGTTAATGCTTAATTGAGGCTTAATAAACATTTACTAAGTATTACTTAACTGTTAATAATGCCTGGTAAATGCTTAATAAACATAAACTAAGCATTAACTAACTGTTATGTTTAGTTCATGCTTAAGTGAACATTAGTTAACAAACTATTAACTAAGCATTAACATTTACTTAATACTTTGTTATATTATTGTTATGTGCTGGGTTGTGTGGTGTAAAATCTGTCTAC
Source organism: Ammodytes marinus (assembly GCF_949987685.1). Classification (NCBI taxonomy): domain Eukaryota; kingdom Metazoa; phylum Chordata; class Actinopteri; order Uranoscopiformes; family Ammodytidae; genus Ammodytes; species Ammodytes marinus. The sequence continues at coordinate 166,473 of NW_027648069.1, forward strand.
ATGTTGTTGAAGCTCAACATAATTCCGGTAACACTTTACAATAAGGGTAGCCTACATTAATTAAAGGTTTGTAAATGCTTAAAGCAGCTACGAGTAACATTGAAATATATTTTAAACAGCCTGATGTTTCCTCTGATAATCATAAATTACCTTTAACAGCAAACGAGACCATCAGTGCAAAGAAAGACGTTTTTATATAGTTTTTATTACTGCTTTTGGTCTGGTCGCACACCCAGTCCGATTTTCGGTTCGCACGTGCATGCTCTATGGTCACATATCCTTATTGGTCACAGATTTCAGTGTGGCACAGCAACGCGATTTGAGAAGCCTATCCCTCCAGGTGAGGGAAGGGGAATGACGACAAATAACTGTCTCAAACAAGGCTCCCGCTCCCATTCCCTCACCTGGAGGGATAGGCTTCTCGAATCGCGTTGCAGCGCCACACTGAAATCTGCGACCAATAGAGCCTGCATGCGTAAACCGAAAATCGGACTGGGTGTGCGACCAGACCAAAAGCAGTAATAAAAACTATATAAAAACTTATTTATATGCACTGATGGTCTCGTTTGCTGTTAAAGGTAATTTATGATTATCAGAGGAAACATGAGGCTGTTTAAAATATATTTAAATTTTACTCGTAGCTGCTTTAATCGGCATTAACTATGCATTAATGTAACATAATTATCATTAAATAACAGTTAATCAACGTACCCTTATTTTAAAGTGTTACCAAATAGGGTTTGGTGTATATTTAATTTAACATTTCAAATATGTTTCTTTCCTGATAGAAACTTCCACAACAGAGTCGACTACTTCAACAACAGGTCAGACTGTTATGTGCTGGTTTGGGTGGTGTTAAATATGTCTACATGTTGTTGAAGCTCAAAATACTTTTATACCCACATTGCATACATTGGCTCATCAGTTTCTACAACCATCCATACTCCAACACCACCAAGTTCTCCAGTGAGGCTGTTCGGCTCCAACAGCAGTAGTAGCTGCTTTGGCAGAGTGGAAATATTCCTTAACGGCCAGTGGGGGACAGTGTGTGACGACTTCTGGGGGCTGAGTGATGCTGAAGTGGTCTGTCGACAGATTGGCTGTGGCAGGGCTCTGGCGGCTCCAGGAGGTGCATTTTTTGGACCGGGACGTGGACCAATCTGGCTAGATGATGTCCAGTGTGCAGGAAATGAGGCATCGCTATTAAACTGTGCACATCGGGGACTGGGCATACACGACTGTGGACATCATGAAGACGCTGGTGTTATTTGTGAAGGTAAATGTCTATACATAGGGGAGAGTGGGGTGGAGCTAGCTAAAATGATTTCAGTCAAATTGACACATTCCCCATGAATTCAGGATGTTTCCTGTCTATGGAAATTATCAGAATTTATTCAGGATGAATGGCAGTGAAAATATGATTGTTTTAAAAAAAGTTATCTTGCGTCTCACTTTACCCCAGCTTAGGGGTAAACTGAGACAGACCAGATAAATCAAGGGGATACACTGATCCACTTACTTTTTCCACTCTGGAACTACCATAAAAACACATTTTGGAACAGTTAGAATCCTACAGCTAGCTTGAAAACCACATATTCCAGAACTAATGCCGTCCTACTAACAGAATCATGGGGTTTGGTCAATCATGCACATTCTTTTTCCTAAACACTTGAAAGTAATGTATGAACAAAAATGTGTTCCATTGCCTAGATACAGGGGGTGTCTCACATTACCCGATGTCTGACATTACCTTGTTTTCTCCTACTTTATTTTGCCCACTCTTGTATATTAACATTAACTCCACATTCCTGAGCTGTGAGCTATCTAGTCTCTCCATTCTAAGTGCACAATATGAACACTAGGCAAACAGGGAGTAGCCAGTTTCAGTAAATAATTGTCTTAAATCTACCTCATTCATCTGATTGGTAAATCCTGATTGGTTGGACTACCACAATGCTGGACAGATGCTTAAATTAACGTATGGTGCTTTAGGCTTCTCAAAGTCTATTTTAACACCAAAGCTGTACAGCTTGAGGTCAGACGCATACATTAAAGGCATTCCTGGTCCCTTAGACCTTTGTCCTGAATCTGAACTGGGCTCCCTAACAAAAGACTATCAACTTTACTTTTATGGTAATATATATTTAACCAAGCTCTGACCATCTTAAAGTCAACACAGAACCTGCTCTAACGCACACACAAATAAGAGGCATTACGGCCTCTGCACACATCCTACCTCTACTGCGCGTCTACCTCGTGTCTGCGTCTGACTTTTTGTCACTGACCGTGTAATCAACCTAGAGCGGGCACACATCCAACCTCAGACGCACTGCTAATGCGCGTCGGAGGCACGTCTGCAGCGACGCTCCCCTTTACCTCAGGAGGCTCGCCTATTTTTTTCTGAGAGCCGCGCGTCTCTCTCGGGTCTCTCTGCTTTAACTGATAGAGAAATACTCTGCTGCGAGTCATATTGACTTCATACCGGCAGCTTTCGCTGTAGTTTCACCATTTCCTGGTGTGTCCCTTTCAAAATAAAACTTCCAACAAGCGAAAATGTGGCAAAAAAAAAGAAAAAAAAAAGGCAATGGGGCGCACGGATTACTGTCCAGACTCAATATTAGACTCAGTATAAATCATATGCATCATAAATGACAGGAAATAACTTCATTTTTAATGGGAATTATCTATGAAAACTCTATGTAGAAAGATAGGGCTTTTAGAAGCAGCGCTGCAGCAGCAGCAGATGCTGAGACGTTCCATGTGTGTCCGAGAAAAGTCCGAGAGACGCAGCAGTAAGGTAAGGCGAGGCGCTCCAGAGGTAGACACAGGATGTGTGCAAAGGCCGTTAGCCTTATAGGGCCTGTATGTAGTAAAGCATTCTCTCTTAAATAAACCATAACTTTAGAATGTTTTATATGAGCAGATACCTCACATGAAACATCCACCATTCCACATGATTTACCTTGATGATTTTGACACACAAAGAGTTTGGTTTGTATTAAATCTAACATTTAAAATATTTATCTTTCCTGGTAGGAACTTCCACAAGAGCTCCGGCTACTTCACCAACAGGTCAGATTGTTATGTGCTGGTTTGTGTGGTGAAAATGTTGTTGAAGCTCAAAGGACTATAGGCAACACTTTACAATAAGGGTAGCCTACATTAATTAATTAGATGTTAGTTAATGCTTAATTGAGGCTTAATAAGCATTTACTAAGCATTACCTAACTGTTAAGAAATGCTTAGTAAACAAAAACTAAGCATTAACTAACTGCATTAGTTAACGAAGCATTAACTAACCGTAAACAACTAAGCATGAACAATTACTTAATGCCTAATAGGCATTAACTAGCCATAATTAGTATTAAATAACAGTTAATTGATGTACCCTTATTGTAAAGTGTTACCAAAAATAGTTTGGTGTTTATTAAATATAACTAGGGCTGTCAAGCGATTAAAACAATTAATCTAATTAATTACAGGCTCTGTGATTAATTAATCTAAATTAATCGCATACTTTTATGACACTTTTATACCTGTTTATAAACAGCTGTATAGCCTGCTACAGTTTGTTTCTCTCTCTCTCTCTCTCTCTCTCCTTCTGTCTCCACAACAGACAGCGCTGCACTGCCACATATGCCTATGCCGATTAATTCACCATGGTCGTACTCATAGGCAAAAATATTGACACACACACACACACACACGCACACATATACACACACGGGGCGAGTGTCCGTTTACGCGGGAGACGAGACAGCTAGCAAACAAAATTGAGACACACAGAGGAAGATTGAGAGATACTGTTTTTAACCTATATTGTTGCACCACTAAATCAATAATGCACAGACACTGCGGAGAATAAAGTAAGATGTCTTCCTACCTTCATGCTTATTTTCCATAGAGCCCTCGGCCCCGCCCTTTCCTCTGCTTCTCTCTTTACTTTTATCCCTTTCACCCGTGCGGGCTGTGTATGCAAGCTACAGGTGCAGCTCGGTCCAGCTCACCGAGCTGCGCACCACTTTTGCACCGGGTCAAAGGGCATTATAGAAGTGCGATTAATCTGCGTTCATTTTTTTAATCGCGTTAATTTTTCTGTGATTAATTAATCGAAATTAACGCGTTAATTTGACAGCCCTAAATGTAACATTTAAAATATTTCTCTTTCCTGGTAGAAACTTCCACAAGAGCTCCGACTACTTCACCAACAGGTCAGATTGTTATGTGCTGGTTTGTGTGGTGAAAAACCTTGATACATGTTGTTGAAGCTCAAAATACTTATCTGATAGGTCAGTTTCTCTCACTAAAATCTACCCCGTTCTCCTGATTGGTGAATCCTGATTGGATGGACACAGCCTACCTTTAGCACTTCCTGGTTACCCTGCTAAAAGAGCTTTCTAACTGAGCCGACATGATACTATGTAATTCAACCCAACTCTGTGGAAGTCTGGCCGAGCCTCAAGACTCACACTGGAAACTAAAAACTACCACTGCTGGATAGATGCTTAAATTAACGTATGGTGCTATAGGCTTCATGAAGTTGATGTAAACACCAAACCTGTACAGTGTGAGGTTAGAGGCATGAATTATGAGGCATGAGTCGGAGCTGATGAAACATGTTCAGTTTATGGGCTTTGGTTCATCAGAAGGTGAAGTTTGAAAGATTCATAATCCACTGATACAGGCTGAGGAGGTTATTGGAGCAATCTTTATTTAAAACTAAACTCAGCCTGCAGTCAGTCTGGGATTTGGCCATTACCCCGTCGCCAATCTGTATCAAGACATATATACTAAGTGTCTAATTAAAATAACAGGTACATGAATGCAAAACCCCAAAGATAGGTAGAGAGCCCCAAAAAAACCTAACTTCTCCTGCCTGCACACATCTTTTGAGTAAGGGATAATGTATAGCGAACGGGTCACTCGCGAGAAATAAAGACCGACAAGGTGAACAGGAGCCAGACACACATTATCCCGATTATTAAATGGCTACTAAAATAAAAACTAAATATAAACCAATTAATTGAAGTAACATGTTGTTATAATAGCCAATAAATAGTTTGCTTCACGCTCGGAACTTACTCAATTAATCTACCACGTTCTCTTGATTGGTAAATCCTGATTTCAAATATTTTTCTTTCCTGATAGAAACTTCCACAAGAGCTCCGACTACTTCAACAACAGGTCAGATTGTTATGTGCTGGTTTGTGTGGTGTAAATGTTGTTGAAGCTCAAAAGACTTTAGGTAACACTGTACAGTAAGGGCAACCTACATTAATTAAAGGTTAGTTAATGCTTAATTGAGGCTTCAAAGCATTTCCTAAGCATTGCCGAACTGTTAATACATGATTGATAAATGCTTAATGCAAATAAACTAAGCATTCACTAACCGTTATGATTAGTTTATGCTTAACTTAGCATTAGTACATGAAGCCCTACTACTGACCGTAAATAACTAAGCAGGAACATTTACTTAATGCTTAGAAGAAATAAACGATGCATTAACTAACCGTAAATAACTTAGCATTAATAACTACTTAATGCTTAATATGAATTAACTCACCATAATTAGCATTAAATAATAGTTAATCAACTTACCCTCATTGTGAAGTGTCACCAAATAGAGTTTGGTGTTTATTAAATTTAACATTTCAAATATTTTCATGTCCTGGTAGAAACTTCCACAAGAGAGTTGACTACTTCACCAACAGGTCAGATTGTTATGTGCTGGTTTGTGTGGTGTTAATGTTGTTGAAGCTCAAACTACTTGTATATCCACATTGCCTTGTTCCCACTGTAGATAAACCCAGTTTTTGGGAGTCAGAGCTGGTGTGTGGATGGGAGCACATGATTTACATTTAGCCAAGCTCTGACCATCTTAGGGTGTATTCACACATGGAAAGTCCGTTAGTTCACTTGCTTTGGTCCAGACCAAATAGAATTTGGATTTTTTTGTTTGGTGTGGTCCACTTTCATATTGCCCCTTTTGCAAGTGAACCAGCATTACGAAGCAAAACCACACGTGATCTAAGGTCATTCATTCATTGGACAGACATTCTGGGGTGGAGAGAAGCAGGAAGAACAAAGTAAAAACTGCAAATTTATCATTGATATAATATGGAGTTAAAAATAATAAAAATGCCTACATCTAGCCTATAAATAAAGAAGAAAAAAATCTAATTATTGTTGTTTCATATGTTTATAATATGTAGCCCTATGACAATGCCACGTTATGTGGCTTCTAGCCTACGATGTGAAACATCATTTTTACTGTATTTTTGCTGCTGGACGCGCGACTCGCGTGAAGAATAGGCTCAAACTGAAACACAGCTGATTAAGCTGTGTATCAGCTGGGTGTCAGTTCGGCGCAGTTCAGCACCAAACTGACACGGGGACAGTATTGACGGTCCCGTTGGGAAGAACAATAAAAACACACACTTCATGCAAAGCGCAGCGTGAACCTGTTGGCACTGTAGGCTACGGGAGACGCTCCTCTCCATCTGATCGCTGATCCGCACGCATCATTATCAAATGTAATATTTTCGCTCGGGGCTCCCGGTCAAACCACAACTAATCTTCCTAACAATGGCGACAACAACACTTTCCCATAATGTGAAGCTGATGGCGATTTATTAAAAAAGAAAAGAAAGAAAAGGCGCAGTGCTTCCTGCAATTGGGTCGGATCGAGTCCGGCCAAATTCACACCACAAACGAACTGCAGCAGAGTGCGTTTTGAAGCGCATCGAGACTACCTCTTCAGCTGGGTCTCGGAGCGTTTGTTTGGTCCGCCCCCGAGTGCGATTGCTGTATTCACACCTGTCTGAAAGATGCGCACCGAAGGTGGAAGTGCACCTGAGTTCGTTTCAACCGAACTAAACACAGCATGTGTGAATACACCCTTAAAGTCAACACAGAACTTGCTCTAACACACACACACACAAACAAAGAAGAGGCATTAGCCTTATAGGGCCTGTATGTAGTATAGCATTATGTCTTGGTTAAACCATAACTTTAGAATGTGTTATATAGGCAGATACCTCACATGACACATCCTCCATTCCACATGATTTACCTTGATGAGTTTGACACAAAGAGTTTGGTTTGTATTAAATCTAACATTTCAAACATTTTCTTTCCTGGTAGAAACTTCCACAAGAGCTCCGACTACTTCAACAACAGGTCAGATTGTTATGTGCTGGTTTGTGTGGTGTTAATGTTGTCGAAGCTCAAAAGACTTTAGGCAACATTTTACAAAAGGGCAGCCTACAGTAATTAAAGGTTAGTTAATGCTTAATTGAGGCTTAATAAACATTTACTAAGTATTACTTAACTGTTAATAATGCCTGGTAAATGCTTAATAAACATAAACTAAGCATTAACTAACTGTTATGTTTAGTTCATGCTTAAGTGAACATTAGTTAACAAACTATTAACTAAGCATTAACATTTACTTAATACTTTGTTATATTATTGTTATGTGCTGGGTTGTGTGGTGTAAAATCTGTCTACATGTTGTTGAAGCTCAACATAATTCCGGTAACACTTTACAATAAGGGTAGCCTACATTAATTAAAGGTTTGTAAATGCTTAAAGCAGCTACGAGTAACATTGAAATATATTTTAAACAGCCTGATGTTTCCTCTGATAATCATAAATTACCTTTAACAGCAAACGAGACCATCAGTGCAAAGAAAGACGTTTTTATATAGTTTTTATTACTGCTTTTGGTCTGGTCGCACACCCAGTCCGATTTTCGGTTCGCACGTGCATGCTCTATGGTCACATATCCTTATTGGTCACAGATTTCAGTGTGGCACAGCAACGCGATTTGAGAAGCCTATCCCTCCAGGTGAGGGAAGGGGAATGACGACAAATAACTGTCTCAAACAAGGCTCCCGCTCCCATTCCCTCACCTGGAGGGATAGGCTTCTCGAATCGCGTTGCAGCGCCACACTGAAATCTGCGACCAATAGAGCCTGCATGCGTAAACCGAAAATCGGACTGGGTGTGCGACCAGACCAAAAGCAGTAATAAAAACTATATAAAAACTTATTTATATGCACTGATGGTCTCGTTTGCTGTTAAAGGTAATTTATGATTATCAGAGGAAACATGAGGCTGTTTAAAATATATTTAAATTTTACTCGTAGCTGCTTTAATCGGCATTAACTATGCATTAATGTAACATAATTATCATTAAATAACAGTTAATCAACGTACCCTTATTTTAAAGTGTTACCAAATAGGGTTTGGTGTATATTTAATTTAACATTTCAAATATGTTTCTTTCCTGATAGAAACTTCCACAACAGAGTCGACTACTTCAACAACAGGTCAGACTGTTATGTGCTGGTTTGGGTGGTGTTAAATATGTCTACATGTTGTTGAAGCTCAAAATACTTTTATACCCACATTGCATACATTGGCTCATCAGTTTCTACAACCATCCATACTCCAACACCACCAAGTTCTCCAGTGAGGCTGTTCGGCTCCAACAGCAGTAGTAGCTGCTTTGGCAGAGTGGAAATATTCCTTAACGGCCAGTGGGGGACAGTGTGTGACGACTTCTGGGGGCTGAGTGATGCTGAAGTGGTCTGTCGACAGATTGGCTGTGGCAGGGCTCTGGCGGCTCCAGGAGGTGCATTTTTTGGACCGGGACGTGGACCAATCTGGCTAGATGATGTCCAGTGTGCAGGAAATGAGGCATCGCTATTAAACTGTGCACATCGGGGACTGGGCATACACGACTGTGGACATCATGAAGACGCTGGTGTTATTTGTGAAGGTAAATGTCTATACATAGGGGAGAGTGGGGTGGAGCTAGCTAAAATGATTTCAGTCAAATTGACACATTCCCCATGAATTCAGGATGTTTCCTGTCTATGGAAATTATCAGAATTTATTCAGGATGAATGGCAGTGAAAATATGATTGTTTTAAAAAAAGTTATCTTGCGTCTCACTTTACCCCAGCTTAGGGGTAAACTGAGACAGACCAGATAAATCAAGGGGATACACTGATCCACTTACTTTTTCCACTCTGGAACTACCATAAAAACACATTTTGGAACAGTTAGAATCCTACAGCTAGCTTGAAAACCACATATTCCAGAACTAATGCCGTCCTACTAACAGAATCATGGGGTTTGGTCAATCATGCACATTCTTTTTCCTAAACACTTGAAAGTAATGTATGAACAAAAATGTGTTCCATTGCCTAGATACAGGGGGTGTCTCACATTACCCGATGTCTGACATTACCTTGTTTTCTCCTACTTTATTTTGCCCACTCTTGTATATTAACATTAACTCCACATTCCTGAGCTGTGAGCTATCTAGTCTCTCCATTCTAAGTGCACAATATGAACACTAGGCAAACAGGGAGTAGCCAGTTTCAGTAAATAATTGTCTTAAATCTACCTCATTCATCTGATTGGTAAATCCTGATTGGTTGGACTACCACAATGCTGGACAGATGCTTAAATTAACGTATGGTGCTTTAGGCTTCTCAAAGTCTATTTTAACACCAAACCTGTACAGCTTGAGGTCAGACGCATACATTAAAGGCATTCCTGGTCCCTTAGACCTTTGTCCTGAATCTGAACTGGGCTCCCTAACAAAAGACTATCAACTTTACTTTTATGGTAATATATATTTAACCAAGCTCTGACCATCTTAAAGTCAACACAGAACCTGCTCTAACGCACACACAAATAAGAGGCATTACGGCCTCTGCACACATCCTACCTCTACTGCGCGTCTACCTCGTGTCTGCGTCTGACTTTTTGTCACTGACAGTGTAATCAACCTAGAGCGGGCACACATCCAACCTCAGACGCACTGCTAATGCGCGTCGGAGGCACGTCTGCAGCGACGCTCCCCTTTACCTCAGGAGGCTCGCCTATTTTTTTCTGAGAGCCGCGCGTCTCTCTCGGGTCTCTCTGCTTTAACTGATAGAGAAATACTCTGCTGCGAGTCATATTGACTTCATACCGGCAGCTTTCGCTGTAGTTTCACCATTTCCTGGTGTGTCCCTTTCAAAATAAAACTTCCAACAAGCGAAAATGTGGCAAAAAAAAAGAAAAAAAAAAGGCAATGGGGCGCACGGATTACTGTCCAGACTCAATATTAGACTCAGTATAAATCATATGCATCATAAATGACAGGAAATAACTTCATTTTTAATGGGAATTATCTATGAAAACTCTATGTAGAAAGATAGGGCTTTTAGAAGCAGCGCTGCAGCAGCAGCAGATGCTGAGACGTTCCATGTGTGTCCGAGAAAAGTCCGAGAGACGCAGCAGTAAGGTAAGGCGAGGCGCTCCAGAGGTAGACACAGGATGTGTGCAAAGGCCGTTAGCCTTATAGGGCCTGTATGTAGTAAAGCATTCTCTCTTAAATAAACCATAACTTTAGAATGTTTTATATGAGCAGATACCTCACATGAAACATCCACCATTCCACATGATTTACCTTGATGATTTTGACACACAAAGAGTTTGGTTTGTATTAAATCTAACATTTAAAATATTTATCTTTCCTGGTAGGAACTTCCACAAGAGCTCCGGCTACTTCACCAACAGGTCAGATTGTTATGTGCTGGTTTGTGTGGTGAAAATGTTGTTGAAGCTCAAAGGACTATAGGCAACACTTTACAATAAGGGTAGCCTACATTAATTAATTAGATGTTAGTTAATGCTTAATTGAGGCTTAATAAGCATTTACTAAGCATTACCTAACTGTTAAGAAATGCTTAGTAAACAAAAACTAAGCATTAACTAACTGCATTAGTTAACGAAGCATTAACTAACCGTAAACAACTAAGCATGAACAATTACTTAATGCCTAATAGGCATTAACTAGCCATAATTAGTATTAAATAACAGTTAATTGATGTACCCTTATTGTAAAGTGTTACCAAAAATAGTTTGGTGTTTATTAAATATAACTAGGGCTGTCAAGCGATTAAAACAATTAATCTAATTAATTACAGGCTCTGTGATTAATTAATCTAAATTAATCGCATACTTTTATGACACTTTTATACCTGTTTATAAACAGCTGTATAGCCTGCTACAGTTTGTTTCTCTCTCTCTCTCTCTCTCTCTCCTTCTGTCTCCACAACAGACAGCGCTGCACTGCCACATATGCCTATGCCGATTAATTCACCATGGTCGTACTCATAGGCAAAAATATTGACACACACACACACACACACGCACACATATACACACACGGGGCGAGTGTCCGTTTACGCGGGAGACGAGACAGCTAGCAAACAAAATTGAGACACACAGAGGAAGATTGAGAGATACTGTTTTTAACCTATATTGTTGCACCACTAAATCAATAATGCACAGACACTGCGGAGAATAAAGTAAGATGTCTTCCTACCTTCATGCTTATTTTCCATAGAGCCCTCGGCCCCGCCCTTTCCTCTGCTTCTCTCTTTACTTTTATCCCTTTCACCCGTGCGGGCTGTGTATGCAAGCTACAGGTGCAGCTCGGTCCAGCTCACCGAGCTGCGCACCACTTTTGCACCGGGTCAAAGGGCATTATAGAAGTGCGATTAATCTGCGTTCATTTTTTTAATCGCGTTAATTTTTCTGTGATTAATTAATCGAAATTAACGCGTTAATTTGACAGCCCTAAATGTAACATTTAAAATATTTCTCTTTCCTGGTAGAAACTTCCACAAGAGCTCCGACTACTTCACCAACAGGTCAGATTGTTATGTGCTGGTTTGTGTGGTGAAAAACCTTGATACATGTTGTTGAAGCTCAAAATACTTATCTGATAGGTCAGTTTCTCTCACTAAAATCTACCCCGTTCTCCTGATTGGTGAATCCTGATTGGATGGACACAGCCTACCTTTAGCACTTCCTGGTTACCCTGCTAAAAGAGCTTTCTAACTGAGCCGACATGATACTATGTAATTCAACCCAACTCTGTGGAAGTCTGGCCGAGCCTCAAGACTCACACTGGAAACTAAAAACTACCACTGCTGGATAGATGCTTAAATTAACGTATGGTGCTATAGGCTTCATGAAGTTGATGTAAACACCAAACCTGTACAGTGTGAGGTTAGAGGCATGAATTATGAGGCATGAGTCGGAGCTGATGAAACATGTTCAGTTTATGGGCTTTGGTTCATCAGAAGGTGAAGTTTGAAAGATTCATAATCCACTGATACAGGCTGAGGAGGTTATTGGAGCAATCTTTATTTAAAACTAAACTCAGCCTGCAGTCAGTCTGGGATTTGGCCATTACCCCGTCGCCAATCTGTATCAAGACATATATACTAAGTGTCTAATTAAAATAACAGGTACATGAATGCAAAACCCCAAAGATAGGTAGAGAGCCCCAAAAAAACCTAACTTCTCCTGCCTGCACACATCTTTTGAGTAAGGGATAATGTATAGCGAACGGGTCACTCGCGAGAAATAAAGACCGACAAGGTGAACAGGAGCCAGACACACATTATCCCGATTATTAAATGGCTACTAAAATAAAAACTAAATATAAACCAATTAATTGAAGTAACATGTTGTTATAATAGCCAATAAATAGTTTGCTTCACGCTCGGAACTTACTCAATTAATCTACCACGTTCTCTTGATTGGTAAATCCTGATTTCAAATATTTTTCTTTCCTGATAGAAACTTCCACAAGAGCTCCGACTACTTCAACAACAGGTCAGATTGTTATGTGCTGGTTTGTGTGGTGTAAATGTTGTTGAAGCTCAAAAGACTTTAGGTAACACTGTACAGTAAGGGCAACCTACATTAATTAAAGGTTAGTTAATGCTTAATTGAGGCTTCAAAGCATTTCCTAAGCATTGCCGAACTGTTAATACATGATTGATAAATGCTTAATGCAAATAAACTAAGCATTCACTAACCGTTATGATTAGTTTATGCTTAACTTAGCATTAGTACATGAAGCCCTACTACTGACCGTAAATAACTAAGCAGGAACATTTACTTAATGCTTAGAAGAAATAAACGATGCATTAACTAACCGTAAATAACTTAGCATTAATAACTACTTAATGCTTAATATGAATTAACTCACCATAATTAGCATTAAATAATAGTTAATCAACTTACCCTCATTGTGAAGTGTCACCAAATAGAGTTTGGTGTTTATTAAATTTAACATTTCAAATATTTTCATGTCCTGGTAGAAACTTCCACAAGAGAGTTGACTACTTCACCAACAGGTCAGATTGTTATGTGCTGGTTTGTGTGGTGTTAATGTTGTTGAAGCTCAAACTACTTGTATATCCACATTGCCTTGTTCCCACTGTAGATAAACCCAGTTTTTGGGAGTCAGAGCTGGTGTGTGGATGGGAGCACATGATTTACATTTAGCCAAGCTCTGACCATCTTAGGGTGTATTCACACATGGAAAGTCCGTTAGTTCACTTGCTTTGGTCCAGACCAAATAGAATTTGGATTTTTTTGTTTGGTGTGGTCCACTTTCATATTGCCCCTTTTGCAAGTGAACCAGCATTACGAAGCAAAACCACACGTGATCTAAGGTCATTCATTCATTGGACAGACATTCTGGGGTGGAGAGAAGCAGGAAGAACAAAGTAAAAACTGCAAATTTATCATTGATATAATATGGAGTTAAAAATAATAAAAATGCCTACATCTAGCCTATAAATAAAGAAGAAAAAAATCTAATTATTGTTGTTTCATATGTTTATAATATGTAGCCCTATGACAATGCCACGTTATGTGGCTTCTAGCCTACGATGTGAAACATCATTTTTACTGTATTTTTGCTGCTGGACGCGCGACTCGCGTGAAGAATAGGCTCAAACTGAAACACAGCTGATTAAGCTGTGTATCAGCTGGGTGTCAGTTCGGCGCAGTTCAGCACCAAACTGACACGGGGACAGTATTGACGGTCCCGTTGGGAAGAACAATAAAAACACACACTTCATGCAAAGCGCAGCGTGAACCTGTTGGCACTGTAGGCTACGGGAGACGCTCCTCTCCATCTGATCGCTGATCCGCACGCATCATTATCAAATGTAATATTTTCGCTCGGGGCTCCCGGTCAAACCACAACTAATCTTCCTAACAATGGCGACAACAACACTTTCCCATAATGTGAAGCTGATGGCGATTTATTAAAAAAGAAAAGAAAGAAAAGGCGCAGTGCTTCCTGCAATTGGGTCGGATCGAGTCCGGCCAAATTCACACCACAAACGAACTGCAGCAGAGTGCGTTTTGAAGCGCATCGAGACTACCTCTTCAGCTGGGTCTCGGAGCGTTTGTTTGGTCCGCCCCCGAGTGCGATTGCTGTATTCACACCTGTCTGAAAGATGCGCACCGAAGGTGGAAGTGCACCTGAGTTCGTTTCAACCGAACTAAACACAGCATGTGTGAATACACCCTTAAAGTCAACACAGAACTTGCTCTAACACACACACACACAAACAAAGAAGAGGCATTAGCCTTATAGGGCCTGTATGTAGTATAGCATTATGTCTTGGTTAAACCATAACTTTAGAATGTGTTATATAGGCAGATACCTCACATGACACATCCTCCATTCCACATGATTTACCTTGATGAGTTTGACACAAAGAGTTTGGTTTGTATTAAATCTAACATTTCAAACATTTTCTTTCCTGGTAGAAACTTCCACAAGAGCTCCGACTACTTCAACAACAGGTCAGATTGTTATGTGCTGGTTTGTGTGGTGTTAATGTTGTCGAAGCTCAAAAGACTTTAGGCAACATTTTACAAAAGGGCAGCCTACAGTAATTAAAGGTTAGTTAATGCTTAATTGAGGCTTAATAAACATTTACTAAGTATTACTTAACTGTTAATAATGCCTGGTAAATGCTTAATAAACATAAACTAAGCATTAACTAACTGTTATGTTTAGTTCATGCTTAAGTGAACATTAGTTAACAAACTATTAACTAAGCATTAACATTTACTTAATACTTTGTTATATTATTGTTATGTGCTGGGTTGTGTGGTGTAAAATCTGTCTACATGTTGTTGAAGCTCAACATAATTCCGGTAACACTTTACAATAAGGGTAGCCTACATTAATTAAAGGTTTGTAAATGCTTAAAGCAGCTACGAGTAACATTGAAATATATTTTAAACAGCCTGATGTTTCCTCTGATAATCATAAATTACCTTTAACAGCAAACGAGACCATCAGTGCAAAGAAAGACGTTTTTATATAGTTTTTATTACTGCTTTTGGTCTGGTCGCACACCCAGTCCGATTTTCGGTTCGCACGTGCATGCTCTATGGTCACATATCCTTATTGGTCACAGATTTCAGTGTGGCACAGCAACGCGATTTGAGAAGCCTATCCCTCCAGGTGAGGGAAGGGGAATGACGACAAATAACTGTCTCAAACAAGGCTCCCGCTCCCATTCCCTCACCTGGAGGGATAGGCTTCTCGAATCGCGTTGCAGCGCCACACTGAAATCTGCGACCAATAGAGCCTGCATGCGTAAACCGAAAATCGGACTGGGTGTGCGACCAGACCAAAAGCAGTAATAAAAACTATATAAAAACTTATTTATATGCACTGATGGTCTCGTTTGCTGTTAAAGGTAATTTATGATTATCAGAGGAAACATGAGGCTGTTTAAAATATATTTAAATTTTACTCGTAGCTGCTTTAATCGGCATTAACTATGCATTAATGTAACATAATTATCATTAAATAACAGTTAATCAACGTACCCTTATTTTAAAGTGTTACCAAATAGGGTTTGGTGTATATTTAATTTAACATTTCAAATATGTTTCTTTCCTGATAGAAACTTCCACAACAGAGTCGACTACTTCAACAACAGGTCAGACTGTTATGTGCTGGTTTGGGTGGTGTTAAATATGTCTACATGTTGTTGAAGCTCAAAATACTTTTATACCCACATTGCATACATTGGCTCATCAGTTTCTACAACCATCCATACTCCAACACCACCAAGTTCTCCAGTGAGGCTGTTCGGCTCCAACAGCAGTAGTAGCTGCTTTGGCAGAGTGGAAATATTCCTTAACGGCCAGTGGGGGACAGTGTGTGACGACTTCTGGGGGCTGAGTGATGCTGAAGTGGTCTGTCGACAGATTGGCTGTGGCAGGGCTCTGGCGGCTCCAGGAGGTGCATTTTTTGGACCGGGACGTGGACCAATCTGGCTAGATGATGTCCAGTGTGCAGGAAATGAGGCATCGCTATTAAACTGTGCACATCGGGGACTGGGCATACACGACTGTGGACATCATGAAGACGCTGGTGTTATTTGTGAAGGTAAATGTCTATACATAGGGGAGAGTGGGGTGGAGCTAGCTAAAATGATTTCAGTCAAATTGACACATTCCCCATGAATTCAGGATGTTTCCTGTCTATGGAAATTATCAGAATTTATTCAGGATGAATGGCAGTGAAAATATGATTGTTTTAAAAAAAGTTATCTTGCGTCTCACTTTACCCCAGCTTAGGGGTAAACTGAGACAGACCAGATAAATCAAGGGGATACACTGATCCACTTACTTTTTCCACTCTGGAACTACCATAAAAACACATTTTGGAACAGTTAGAATCCTACAGCTAGCTTGAAAACCACATATTCCAGAACTAATGCCGTCCTACTAACAGAATCATGGGGTTTGGTCAATCATGCACATTCTTTTTCCTAAACACTTGAAAGTAATGTATGAACAAAAATGTGTTCCATTGCCTAGATACAGGGGGTGTCTCACATTACCCGATGTCTGACATTACCTTGTTTTCTCCTACTTTATTTTGCCCACTCTTGTATATTAACATTAACTCCACATTCCTGAGCTGTGAGCTATCTAGTCTCTCCATTCTAAGTGCACAATATGAACACTAGGCAAACAGGGAGTAGCCAGTTTCAGTAAATAATTGTCTTAAATCTACCTCATTCATCTGATTGGTAAATCCTGATTGGTTGGACTACCACAATGCTGGACAGATGCTTAAATTAACGTATGGTGCTTTAGGCTTCTCAAAGTCTATTTTAACACCAAAGCTGTACAGCTTGAGGTCAGACGCATACATTAAAGGCATTCCTGGTCCCTTAGACCTTTGTCCTGAATCTGAACTGGGCTCCCTAACAAAAGACTATCAACTTTACTTTTATGGTAATATATATTTAACCAAGCTCTGACCATCTTAAAGTCAACACAGAACCTGCTCTAACGCACACACAAATAAGAGGCATTACGGCCTCTGCACACATCCTACCTCTACTGCGCGTCTACCTCGTGTCTGCGTCTGACTTTTTGTCACTGACCGTGTAATCAACCTAGAGCGGGCACACATCCAACCTCAGACGCACTGCTAATGCGCGTCGGAGGCACGTCTGCAGCGACGCTCCCCTTTACCTCAGGAGGCTCGCCTATTTTTTTCTGAGAGCCGCGCGTCTCTCTCGGGTCTCTCTGCTTTAACTGATAGAGAAATACTCTGCTGCGAGTCATATTGACTTCATACCGGCAGCTTTCGCTGTAGTTTCACCATTTCCTGGTGTGTCCCTTTCAAAATAAAACTTCCAACAAGCGAAAATGTGGCAAAAAAAAAGAAAAAAAAAAGGCAATGGGGCGCACGGATTACTGTCCAGACTCAATATTAGACTCAGTATAAATCATATGCATCATAAATGACAGGAAATAACTTCATTTTTAATGGGAATTATCTATGAAAACTCTATGTAGAAAGATAGGGCTTTTAGAAGCAGCGCTGCAGCAGCAGCAGATGCTGAGACGTTCCATGTGTGTCCGAGAAAAGTCCGAGAGACGCAGCAGTAAGGTAAGGCGAGGCGCTCCAGAGGTAGACACAGGATGTGTGCAAAGGCCGTTAGCCTTATAGGGCCTGTATGTAGTAAAGCATTCTCTCTTAAATAAACCATAACTTTAGAATGTTTTATATGAGCAGATACCTCACATGAAACATCCACCATTCCACATGATTTACCTTGATGATTTTGACACACAAAGAGTTTGGTTTGTATTAAATCTAACATTTAAAATATTTATCTTTCCTGGTAGGAACTTCCACAAGAGCTCCGGCTACTTCACCAACAGGTCAGATTGTTATGTGCTGGTTTGTGTGGTGAAAATGTTGTTGAAGCTCAAAGGACTATAGGCAACACTTTACAATAAGGGTAGCCTACATTAATTAATTAGATGTTAGTTAATGCTTAATTGAGGCTTAATAAGCATTTACTAAGCATTACCTAACTGTTAAGAAATGCTTAGTAAACAAAAACTAAGCATTAACTAACTGCATTAGTTAACGAAGCATTAACTAACCGTAAACAACTAAGCATGAACAATTACTTAATGCCTAATAGGCATTAACTAGCCATAATTAGTATTAAATAACAGTTAATTGATGTACCCTTATTGTAAAGTGTTACCAAAAATAGTTTGGTGTTTATTAAATATAACTAGGGCTGTCAAGCGATTAAAACAATTAATCTAATTAATTACAGGCTCTGTGATTAATTAATCTAAATTAATCGCATACTTTTATGACACTTTTATACCTGTTTATAAACAGCTGTATAGCCTGCTACAGTTTGTTTCTCTCTCTCTCTCTCTCTCTCTCCTTCTGTCTCCACAACAGACAGCGCTGCACTGCCACATATGCCTATGCCGATTAATTCACCATGGTCGTACTCATAGGCAAAAATATTGACACACACACACACACACACGCACACATATACACACACGGGGCGAGTGTCCGTTTACGCGGGAGACGAGACAGCTAGCAAACAAAATTGAGACACACAGAGGAAGATTGAGAGATACTGTTTTTAACCTATATTGTTGCACCACTAAATCAATAATGCACAGACACTGCGGAGAATAAAGTAAGATGTCTTCCTACCTTCATGCTTATTTTCCATAGAGCCCTCGGCCCCGCCCTTTCCTCTGCTTCTCTCTTTACTTTTATCCCTTTCACCCGTGCGGGCTGTGTATGCAAGCTACAGGTGCAGCTCGGTCCAGCTCACCGAGCTGCGCACCACTTTTGCACCGGGTCAAAGGGCATTATAGAAGTGCGATTAATCTGCGTTCATTTTTTTAATCGCGTTAATTTTTCTGTGATTAATTAATCGAAATTAACGCGTTAATTTGACAGCCCTAAATGTAACATTTAAAATATTTCTCTTTCCTGGTAGAAACTTCCACAAGAGCTCCGACTACTTCACCAACAGGTCAGATTGTTATGTGCTGGTTTGTGTGGTGAAAAACCTTGATACATGTTGTTGAAGCTCAAAATACTTATCTGATAGGTCAGTTTCTCTCACTAAAATCTACCCCGTTCTCCTGATTGGTGAATCCTGATTGGATGGACACAGCCTACCTTTAGCACTTCCTGGTTACCCTGCTAAAAGAGCTTTCTAACTGAGCCGACATGATACTATGTAATTCAACCCAACTCTGTGGAAGTCTGGCCGAGCCTCAAGACTCACACTGGAAACTAAAAACTACCACTGCTGGATAGATGCTTAAATTAACGTATGGTGCTATAGGCTTCATGAAGTTGATGTAAACACCAAACCTGTACAGTGTGAGGTTAGAGGCATGAATTATGAGGCATGAGTCGGAGCTGATGAAACATGTTCAGTTTATGGGCTTTGGTTCATCAGAAGGTGAAGTTTGAAAGATTCATAATCCACTGATACAGGCTGAGGAGGTTATTGGAGCAATCTTTATTTAAAACTAAACTCAGCCTGCAGTCAGTCTGGGATTTGGCCATTACCCCGTCGCCAATCTGTATCAAGACATATATACTAAGTGTCTAATTAAAATAACAGGTACATGAATGCAAAACCCCAAAGATAGGTAGAGAGCCCCAAAAAAACCTAACTTCTCCTGCCTGCACACATCTTTTGAGTAAGGGATAATGTATAGCGAACGGGTCACTCGCGAGAAATAAAGACCGACAAGGTGAACAGGAGCCAGACACACATTATCCCGATTATTAAATGGCTACTAAAATAAAAACTAAATATAAACCAATTAATTGAAGTAACATGTTGTTATAATAGCCAATAAATAGTTTGCTTCACGCTCGGAACTTACTCAATTAATCTACCACGTTCTCTTGATTGGTAAATCCTGATTTCAAATATTTTTCTTTCCTGATAGAAACTTCCACAAGAGCTCCGACTACTTCAACAACAGGTCAGATTGTTATGTGCTGGTTTGTGTGGTGTAAATGTTGTTGAAGCTCAAAAGACTTTAGGTAACACTGTACAGTAAGGGCAACCTACATTAATTAAAGGTTAGTTAATGCTTAATTGAGGCTTCAAAGCATTTCCTAAGCATTGCCGAACTGTTAATACATGATTGATAAATGCTTAATGCAAATAAACTAAGCATTCACTAACCGTTATGATTAGTTTATGCTTAACTTAGCATTAGTACATGAAGCCCTACTACTGACCGTAAATAACTAAGCAGGAACATTTACTTAATGCTTAGAAGAAATAAACGATGCATTAACTAACCGTAAATAACTTAGCATTAATAATTACGCAATGCTTAATATGAATTAACTCACCATAATTAGCATTAAATAATAGTTAATCAACTTACCCTCATTGTGAAGTGTCACCAAATAGAGTTTGGTGTTTATTAAATTTAACATTTCAAATATTTTCATGTCCTGGTAGAAACGTCCACAAGAGCTCCGACTACTTCAACAACAGGTCAGATTGTTATGTGCTGGTTTGTGTGGTGTTAATGTTGTCGAAGCTCAAAAGACTTTAGGTAAGATTTTACAAAAGGGCAGCCTACAGTAATTAAAGGTTAGTTAATGCTTAATTGAGGCTTAATAAACATTTACTAAGTATTACTTAACTGTTAATAATGATTGGTAAATGCTTAATAAACATAAACTAAGCATTAACTAACTGTTATGTTTAGTTCATGCTTAAGTGAACATTAGTTAACAAACTATTAACTAAGCATTGACATTTACTTAATACTTTGTTATATTATTGTTATGTGCTGGGTTGTGTGGTGTAAAATCTGTCTACATGTTGTTGAAGCTCAACATAATTCCGGTAACTCTTTACAATAAGGGTAGCCTACATTAATTAAAGGTTTGTAAATGCTTAAAGCAGCTACGAGTAACATTTAAATATATTTTAAACAGCCTTGTTTCCTCTGATAATCATGAATTACCTTTAACAGCAAACGCGATTTGAGAAGCCTATCCCTCCAGGTGAGGGAAGGGGAATGACGACAAATAACTGTCTCAAACAAGGCTCCCGCTCCCCTTCCCTCACCTGGAGGGATAGGCTTCTCGAATCGCGTTGCAGTGCCACACTGAAATCTGCGACCAATACGGATATGTGACCATAGAGCCTGCATGCGTAAACCGAAAATCGGACTGGGTGTGCGACCAGACCAAAAGCAGTAATAAAAACTATATAAAAACTTATTTATATGCACTGATGGTCTCGTTTGCTGTTAAAGGTAATTTATGATTATCAGAGGAAACATGAGGCTGTTTAAAATATATTTAAATTTTACTCGTAGCTGCTTTAATAGGCATTAACTATGCATTAATTTAACATAATTATCATTAAATAACAGTTAATCAACGTACCCTTATTTGAAAGTGTTACCAAATAGGGTTTGGTGTATATTTAATTTAACATTTCAAATATGTTTCTTTCCTGATAGAAACTTCCACAACAGAGTCGACTACTTCAACAACAGGTCAGATTGCTATGTGCTGGGTTGTGTGGTGTAAAATCTGTCTACATGTTGTTGAAGTTCAAAATACTTTTATACCCACATTGCATACATTGGCTCATCAGTTTCTACAACCATCCATACTCCAACACCACCAAGTTCTCCAGCGAGGCTGTTCGGCTCCAACAGTAGTAGTAGCTGCTTTGGCAGAGTGGAAATATTCCATAACGGCCAGTGGGGGACAGTGTGTGACGACTTCTGGGGGCTGAGTGATGCTGAAGTGGTCTGTCGACAGATTGGCTGTGGCGGGGCTGTGATAGCTCTAGGAAATGCACCTTTTGGACAGGGAAGTGGACCAATCTGGCTAGATGATGTCCAGTGTGCAGGAAATGAGGCATCGCTATCAAACTGTGCACATCGGGGACTGGGCATACACGACTGTGGACATCATGAAGACGCTGGTGTTATTTGTGAAGGTAAATGTCTATACATAGGGGAGAGTGGGGTGGAGCTAGCTAAAATGATTTATCAGTCAAATTGACACATTCCCCATGAATTCAGGATGTTTCCTGTCTATGGAAATTATCAGAATTTATTCAGGATGAATGGCAGTGAAAATATGATTGTTTTAAAAAAAGTTATCTTGCGTCTCACTTTACCCCAGCTTAGGGGTAAACTGAGACAGACCAGATAAATCAAGGGGATACACTGATCCACTTACTTTTTCCACTCTGGAACTACCATAAAAACACATTTTGGAACAGTTAGAATCCTACAGCTAGCTTGAAAACCACATATTCCAGAACTAATGCCGTCCTACTAACAGAATCATGGGGTTTGGTCAATCATGCACATTCTTTTTCCTAAACACTTGAAAGTAATGTATGAACAAAAATGTGTTCCATTGCCTAGATACAGGGGGTGTCTCACATTACCCGATGTCTGACATTACCTTGTTTTCTCCTACTTTATTTTGCCCACTCTTGTATATTAACATTAACTCCACATTCCTGAGCTGTGAGCTATCTAGTCTCTCCATTCTAAGTGCACAATATGAACACTAGGCAAACAGGGAGTAGCCAGTTTCAGTAAATAATTGTCTTAAATCTACCTCATTCATCTGATTGGTAAATCCTGATTGGTTGGACTACCACAATGCTGGACAGATGCTTAAATTAACGTATGGTGCTTTAGGCTTCTCAAAGTCTATTTTAACACCAAACCTGTACAGCTTGAGGTCAGACGCATAAATTAAAGGCATTCCTGGTCCCTTAGACCTTTGTCCTGAATCTGAACTGGGCTCCCTAACAAAAGACTATCAACTTTACTTTTATGGTAATATATATTTAACCAAGCTCTGACCATCTTAAAGTCAACACAGAACCTGCTCTAACGCACACACAAATAAGAGGCATTACGGCCTCTGCACACATCCTACCTCTACTGCGCGTCTACCTCGTGTCTGCGTCTGACTTTTTGTCACTGACCGTGTAATCAACCTAGAGCGGGCACACATCCAACCTCAGACGCACTGCTAATGCGCGTCGGAGGCACGTCTGCAGCGACGCTCCCCTTTACCTCAGGAGGCTCGCCTATTTTTTTCTGAGAGCCGCGCGTCTCTCTCGGGTCTCTCTGCTTTAACTGATAGAGAAATACTCTGCTGCGAGTCATATTGACTTCATACCGGCAGCTTTCGCTGTAGTTTCACCATTTCCTGGTGTGTCCCTTTCAAAATAAAACTTCCAACAAGCGAAAATGTGGCAAAAAAAAAGAAAAAAAAAAAAGGCAATGGGGCGCACGGATTACTGTCCAGACTCAATATTAGACTCAGTATAAATCATATGCATCATAAATGACAGGAAAGAACTTCATTTTTAATGGGGATTATCTATGAAAACTCCATGTAGAAAGATAGGGCTTTTAGAAGCAGCGCTGCAGCAGCAGCAGATGCTGAGACGTTCCATGTGTGTCCGAGAAAAGTCCGAGAGACGCAGCAGTAAGGTAAGGCGACGCGCTCCAGAGGTAGACACAGGATGTGTGCAGAGGCCGTTAGCCTTATAGGGCCTGTATGTAGTAAAGCATTCTCTCTTAAATAAACCATAACTTTAGAATGTTTTATATGAGCAGATACCTCACATGAAACATCCACCATTCCACATGATTTACCTTGATGATTTTGACACACAAAGAGTTTGGTTTGTATTAAATCTAACATTTAAAATATTTATCTTTCCTGGTAGGAACTTCCACAAGAGCTCCGGCTACTTCACCAACAGGTCAGATTGTTATGTGCTGGTTTGTGTGGTGAAAATGTTGTTGAAGCTCAAAGGACTATAGGCAACACTT
This sequence comes from Ammodytes marinus, assembly GCF_949987685.1. NCBI lineage: Eukaryota > Metazoa > Chordata > Actinopteri > Uranoscopiformes > Ammodytidae > Ammodytes > Ammodytes marinus. The sequence goes on from NW_027648069.1 coordinate 190,542, forward strand.
TACAATAAGGGTAGCCTACATTAATTAATTAGATGTTAGTTAATGCTTAATTAAGGCTTAATAAGCATTTACTAAGCATTACCTAACTGTTAAGAAATGCTTAGTAAACAAAAACTAAGCATTAACTAACTGCATTAGTTAACGAAGCATTAACTAACCGTAAACAACTAAGCATGAACAATTACTTAATGCCTAATAGGCATTAACTAGCCATAATTAGTATTAAATAACAGTTAATTGATGTACCCTTATTGTAAAGTGTTACCAAAAATAGTTTGGTGTTTATTAAATATAACTAGGGCTGTCAAGCGATTAAAACAATTAATCTAATTAATTACAGGCTCTGTGATTAATTAATCTAAATTAATCGCATACTTTTATGACACTTTTATACCTGTTTATAAACAGCTGTATAGCCTACTACAGTTTGTTTCTCTCTCTCTCTCTCTCTCTCTCTCTCTCTCTCTCTCTCTCTCTCTCTCTCTCTCCTTCTGTCTCCACAACAGACAGCGCTGCACTGCCACATATGCCTATGCCGATTAATTCACCATTGTCGTACTCATAGGCAAAAATATTGACACACACACACGCACACATATACACACACGGGGCGGGTGTCCGTTTACGCGGGAGACGAGACAGCTAGCAAACAAAATTGAGACACACAGAGGAAGATTGAGAGATACTGTTTTTAACCTATATTGTTGCACCACTAAATCAATAATGCACAGACACTGCGGAGAATAAAGTAAGATGTCTTCCTACCTTCATGCTTATTTTCCATAGAGCCCTCGGCCCCGCCCTTTCCTCTGCTTCTCTCTTTACTTTTATCCCTTTCACCCGTGCGGGCTGTGTATGCAAGCTACAGGTGCAGCTCGGTCCAGCTCGCCGAGCTGCGCACCACTTTTGCACCGGGTCAAAGGGCATTATAGAAGTGCGATTAATCTGCGTTCATTTTTTTAATCGCGTTAATTTTTCTGTGATTAATTAATCGAAATGAACGCGTTAATTTGACAGCCCTAAATGTAACATTTAAAATATTTCTCTTTCCTGGTAGAAACTTCCACAAGAGCTCCGACTACTTCACCAACAGGTCAGATTGTTATGTACTGGTTTGTGTGGTGTTAATGTTGTTGAAGCTCAAAAGACTTTAGGTAACATTTTACAAAAGGGCAGCCTACATTAATTAAAGGTTAGTTAATGCTTAATTGAGGCTTAATAAACATTTACTAAGCATTACTTAACTGTTAATAATGATTGGTAAATGCTTAATAAACATAAACTAAGCATTAACTAACTGTTATGTTTAGTGCATGCTTAAGTGAACATTAGTTAACAAACTATTAACTAAGCATTAACATTTACTTAATACTTTGTTATATTATTGTTATGTGCTGGGTTGTGTGGTGTAAAATCTGTCTACATGTTGTTGAAGCTCAACATAATTCCGGTAACACTTTACAATAAGGGTAGCCTACATTAATTAAAGGTTTGTAAATGCTTAAAGCAGCTACGAGTAACATTTAAATATATTTTAAACTGCCTCATGTTTCCTCTGATAATCATAAATTACCTTTAACAGCAAACGAGACCATCAGTGCAAAGAAAGACGTTTTTATGTAGTTTTTATTACTGCTTTTGGTCTGGTCGCACACCCAGTCCGATTTTCGGTTCGCGCGTGCATGCTCTATGGTCACATATCCTTATTGGTCGCAGATTTCAGTGTGGCGCTGCAACGCGATTTGAGAAGCCTATCCCTCCAGGTGAGGGAAGGGGAATGACCATAGAGCCTGCATGCGTAAACCGAAAATCGGACTGGGTGTGCGACCAGACCAAAAGCAGTAATAAAAACTATATAAAAACTTATTTATTTGCACTGATGGTCTCGTTTGCTGTTAAAGGTAATTTATGATTATCAGAGGAAACATGAGGCTGTTTAAAAGATATTTAAATGTTACTCGTAGCTGCTTTAATCGGCATTAACTATGCATTAATGTAACATAATTATCATTAAATAACAGTTAATCAACGTACCCTTATTTTAAAGTGTTACCAAATAGGTTTTGGTGTATATTTAATTTAACATTTCAAATACGTTTCTTTCCTGATAGAAACTTCCACAACAGAGTCGACTACTTCAACAACAGGTCAGATTGTTATGTGCTGGTTTGGGTGGTGTTAAATATGTCTACATGTTGTTGAAGCTCAAAATACTTTTATACCCACATTGCATACATTGGCTCATCAGTTTCTACAACCATCCATACTCCAACAACACCAAGTTCTCCAGTGAGGCTGTTCGGCTCCAACAGTAGTAGTAGCTGCTTTGGCAGAGTGGAAATATTCCATAACGGCCAGTGGGGGACAGTGTGTGACGACCACTGGGGGCTGAGTGATGCTGAAGTGGTCTGTCGACAGGTCGGCTGTGGCAGGGCTCTGTCAGCTCCACAAGGCGCATTTTTTGGACGGGGAAGTGGACCAATCTGGCTAGATGATGTTCAGTGTTCAGGAAATGAGGCATCGCTAACAGACTGTAGACATCTAGGACTAGGCAGACACAACTGTGGACATAATGAAGACGCTGGTGTTATTTGTCAAGGTAAAAGTCTATACCTAGGGGAGAGTGGGGTAAAGTGAGCTAAAATGATTTATAAGTCGAAGTGACACTTTTCCCATTAATTCAGGATGTTTCATTTCAATGGAAATTATCAGAATGTATTCAGGATGAAGGGCAGTGAAAATATGATTGTTTTAAAAAAAAAATTGTCTTGTGTCTCACTTTACCCCAGCTTAGAGGTAAACTGAGACAGACCAGTGAAATCAAGGGGGTAAACTGATCCACTTACTTTTTCCACTCTGGAACTACCATAACAACACATGTTGTAACAGTTAGACATCCTGACAGCTAGCTTGAAAACCACATATTCCAGAACTAATGTCGGAGTATTATCATGCAAGTTTTTTCTTCCTAAACACTTGAAAGTAACTCCGATCACATACAACAAATAATTCATAATGTTTTCATTAACATTCAATTGACAGATATAACCAGTTAGATTAAACCACTGTCTGAGGGTCATAACACAGGACCCTTAAAGGCCTACTTCACCGTTTGGAATATGAAGGTGTATTGAACTCGGAGATCCTATTTAGTATAAATGTGCAAAAAAAAATTAGCCTGAGAAAAGGCAGAAAGAGTGTTTTATGGTCTCACTGTCTAACCCTACAGTTTCCTTACTGTGACATCACAGTAAGGGTTAGGATTAACAGGACAGCTGGGCCAAGGCCGTTGCACACCGGGCACGACGAGAATAAACGGCACGAAAAAGCGAATATTTCGGATTGTGAATTTTGTCGCGTTTCTTCCCTTACAGAAACTTCCACAAGAGCTCCGACTACTTCAACAACAGGTCAGATTGTTATGTTCTGGTTTGTGTGGTGTAAATGTTATTGAAGCTCAAAATATAATTTCGGTAACACTTACAATAAGGGTAGCCTACATTAATTAAAGGTTAGTTAATGCTTAATTGAGGCTTAATAAGCATTTACTAAGCATAACCTAACTGTTAATGAATGCCTGGTAAATGCTTAATACAAATAAACTAAGCATTCACTAACTGTTATGCCTAGTTTATGCTTAACTAAGCATTAGTTAATGAACTATTAATTAACCATAAATAACTAAGCATTAACAATTACTTAATCAACGTACCCTTATTGTATAGTGTTACCAAATAGAGTTTGGTGTATATTTAATTTAACATTTCAAATATTTTTCTTCCCTGGTAGGAACTTTCACAAGAGATTGGACTACTTCACCAACAGGTCAGATTGTTATGTGCTGGTTTGTGTGGTGTAAATGTTGTTGAAGCCAAAATACCTTTATACCGTCATTGCCTTGTTCCAACTGTAGATAAACAGTCAGAGCTGATGAAACATGTTCAGTTTATGGGCTTTGGTTCATCAGAAGGTGAAGTTTGAAATATTCAGAATCCGCTGAGACAGGCTGAGGAGGTTATTGGAGCAATCTTTATTTAAAACAAAACTCAGCCTGCCGTCAGTCTGGGATTTGTTTATAACAAAACACCTGTTACCCTTACAATGTGTGAAGGGAAAACTATAGTTTAGATTGTTTCTAGCTAGCTAACTAGTTGTCAGGTGGTGGTAAGCCTACATAATTGCACAAAATTCCAGTTGGGGATGGTCTTCACATTTTCTTTGGGGTTGGTTGTCGCATGTTATCCAAAGGCCAGGAAAGGAACCCAAACACAAAATAAAATGTAAACTTGTACTGCACTGACACGCAGGAGAAGGACAGAATAGAGCAGATAAAGGCAGCTAGCATGCCAATGAAAAAAAGGGCAATACAATCAAAACGACCCAGTGCATCATCTAGACCAGCTGCCAGGGCTACTGCACCCCAGTGCACTCCATCCCAGCTGGGGAAGAAGAAACAGCAACAACAGCACATTTCCGAGTTCCCTGTACAACTGGAACGCACCGTGAGAAGCCGGCTCATGACATACGTCACGACCAAACGTTATGCGATTGGTTGGCTAATCCAGAGTGGCACTGGGCAGATCCAATAGTTTTAAAATTCAACAGACACCCGCCTCCAAGTGTGTGAATGTTTGCCAATACAGCAGTTCCAGACCTTCTGTACAAACGAAATTAAGTACGATGGGCTGGTTGGACCAGGCTATTAGTTATGTAGGCCTATTTGTCAACTTGACAATGCAATCAAACTTTCAAATTTAGGTTGGGCTTCTTTTTCAGATTTTTCCCATTAAGGCGAGACACGGCAGGCAAAACATCGTTTTTTTGAGCACTGGTCAATTTTGAGATTTGTGTCTATTTAGCTTCCATAACATGTCTTCTTTCATACTAGTATGGATAAAAGATCCAAAATATACGTTTTAGGTGTTTATTTTACTAAACCTTGACTGCTTGCGTCTGAATTTTGCTTCTAAGTTCGTCAAAAGTGAGCATTCTAACGTAACATACAGCACCGCGGGCGCGGCCGCTGTATGAAACATAATAATCTTGGTACTGTTGGAAAGCCCTGGATCTCAAGCACAGCGTTATCGGATCCAAATATGGTATTTTCCTTTGTATCAGTAACCAATCGGGAAAGCGACCTCATTGGCTCATGCACATTTCTGACGATGTGATTCGCTAAAGCCATCACGTGATGCTAGCCGCGGGTAGCTCGAAAATCACAAAATAAAATGGGGAAAACGCCGAAAATATGCCAAACCAACACAAAAAAAAATACTTAATCAATTGGCTACAGACATTACATGATCGCCATTTGAAGGGGAGAAGTGTTAAAGACATGTAAATCACGCCGATCACGTCGGAGAGACACAGACTGTCAGAGGATCAGAGGAGACATGGTGGGGAGAGAGAGCATCTGCGCAGACTGCGAAGCAGGTTGACAGACAGTGTCTAATAATGAATTAATCACGTTTAAATTAGCATGTGGATGTAAATGTTACTATGCTATGGTTTATATATGTTAACCCTTTAGGCGCCAAAGTCGCAAAATTGCGACAAGACGTTTTACTGAATCAAACAGCTGTTTTCTCTAAATAGAGTGTTATATTTTGTTCAAACTCCCCTCCACTAGTTGGCAGACATCCCATACCTAGACCTTAGCTCAGAAAAACGTCATCCTTCAATGCAAAATGTTCGAGCAAAATCCCATCCAAAAAACATAAAAATTATTTTTTATTTTTTTTGTCATATCCTCCTAGCGACTTTTTCTGGTGTTATTTGAGACTTTTGTGGTGTTTAGAGACTGACGGGAAAGCACGTATCACTCTGTTTACTCTGCTGTTTCTGTGCTCAACGAGGAGCGGGTGCTCACGGAGCCCCTACCCCGTCCAAAAGCACTCGCGGGCGGTCAGTCTCACGGAAGCTCAGCGCAGCGGTCCCAGCCTGCAGCCAGCAGAGAGGACACACACACCCGCTCCTCCTAGCGACCCTTTCTGGTGTTATTGGAGACTTTTGTGGTGTTTGGAGACTCTGATGTGAAAGCATGTATCACTCTGCTTTTACTGTGCTCAACGAGCAGCTCCCGGAGCCCCTGAGCCCCGCGCAGCAGTCAGGGCAGAGCGGGTGTGTTTCTCCTCTCTGCTCCGCTGACACCTCCGCGTCCAGGCTGCAAATGAATCGCGCATGCGTTGCCATTTCTGCCCAGCCTGTGTGCTGTGCCATGCAATGAGAGGTTCCACACTGTGACAAACTATAAACAGTGTCATCTGGATAGATAGGCACAGATTAGGCCTCTGCAGCAAAAAGACGCCTACTGTTATTATTATTATTATTATTATTAATATTATTATTATTATTATTATTATTATTATTATTATTATTATTATTAATTATTATTATTATTATTATTATTATTATTATTATTATTATTATTATTATTATTATATTATTATAATGATATAATGATAATTACAATAATGAATAATTATAATAATGGAGAATAGAAGACGAAAAGTACTGTAAAAGTTGTAGTGTGTAAAAAAAAAAAAAAAAAAAAACGCCTGCTGTTTACATGCGTTTTGTGTTTTAGTTCTAGTTTACAAATGTTGGCTTACAACAAAGTGGGCATCATTACAAATAGATGGAGGGGGTGAATCTGATGAAATAAGTTCAACTCTCTTTCAAAATATCAGGTATTTCATGGAAATTACATAATCCAATATGGCCGCCGCCATATGACGTCATAATATGCTAATTAGATGAAAACATTTATTCCCTAGATAAACTTCAGGACATTCTCAATATTTGTCTCATTAACTTTTTGTCTCTATCTCAAACCACTTTCAATCCAGAGCCTTCTGAAATTTAGGTGTCAAAATAAAGTATTTTTCAAAATTAAACCCGGCGCCTAAAGGGTTAAGCAGTGGTAGGCTTATATGGCATTGAGGGGTGTAGGGCATAATTCAATAAATGACTCTAGCTATAATCAGTGATTATCAGCAGAATTCACGTTTTTATCTTTAACGGCCGTTTTCTCAAAATGAGCTTTTTCCAATACTCTGAGAAAGATATCTCAACTTCTAGACCACTGACATCAACCAAACTTTCTATAATCATTCATAGCACTATTTTAAAGGTTTTTACAGAAGGATTTGTTAATATATTGTTAATTGTCTGAATTATGATACATTTTCCTCCTAAAAACATGCCTAAAATGCATTTCTAAGACATGCACATAGTATTTTTTGATTTATTAAATGAAAAAAGGCTGTATCCAAAATATGTTCTGTAAAAACTTTAGAAACTAATATGTGCTTAAAATAAAATAGAGATTTTAACTCTGGCTTTATCCAACATCTCAATTTTTTTCTCAAAAAATGACCCAAATTTACGCATAATTGGTTAAATATTGCCATATTTGCACATTTAATAAAATCTTAATGAAAAACACAAATACACAATACAAAAACTAATTGTGTTAGTGTCAGTAATCAACTGGCAAAGTTTCATGATGATATCTATAAGTTAAAAAAATTCCCTATTCACCTGGGGTGTCTCGCCTTAAGATAACATTGTGACAAACAACCCCATAATGTGTGACAACCAACCCCTTGATGGTCAATTACTTCCTCAATACAATAACTTGGAAAATCAGAGGGATTCACATTTCAAGCCAACACCTTAAGCTTCAATCAATGTAGGAATGACTATTGGAAGATGTTTTTGTGATGAGAAATTGTCACCAGAGTAAAAAGTGTGCCTACCAACCCCGTTCTCCCCTACTTTTTGTTGAGACATTTTTTTAAACCAATTGAAAATGAAGCTGAAGTATTAACAGTTTAAAGGGATATTCAGGATGTTTTGAAGTGGTTGTATTGTATACTTACATATGCATCATAAGTTTGTGAACTTGTGAAAATGGGAGAGATGTTGCTGTAGCAGGAGTCAGCATTGTACTGTTGCAGAGGGGGCCAGGCGAAAAAGTTTTTTCACCAGTGAATCAATTTGCTTTGACACAACAGTTGAGTAGGTTGGCAGCAAGAAAATGTACTTGTATATGCAAACAAATATGGGAAAATGGGAGGGGCTTGAAAACATAATGCTCACATGACCAAAAATGTGTTCCGTTACCTAGATACAGGGGGTGTCTCACATTACCCAACACCACCAAGTTATCCAGTGAGGCTGGTCGGCTCCAGCAGTAGCTGCTCTGGCAGAGTGGAAGTCTTCCTTAACGGCCAGTGGGGGACAGTGTGTGACGACCTCTGGGGGCTGAGTGATGCTGAAGTGGTCTGTCGACAGGTCGGCTGTGGCAGGGCTCTGTCAGCTCCACAAGGCGCATTTTTTGGACGGGGAAGTGGACCAATCTGGCTAGATGATCTTCAGTGTGCAGGAAATGAGTCATCGCTAACAGACTGTGCACATCCGGGACTAGGCAGACACAACTGTGGACATCATGAAGACGCTGGTGTTATTTGTGAAGGTAAATGTTTATACCTAGATTGATTTATCAGTCAAATGGACTTCCCCATCAATTCAGGATCTTTCCTATCAATGGAAATTATCAGAATGTATTCAGGATGAATGGCAGTTAAAATTAGCCTGGAAATCTAAACCTGCCACTAGGCGCTGGCAAATAAAATGTGCTGCACCTCTTCGTGTGGACACTCTCCATTGAGGCTCATTAAATATATCATGAAATCCTGAGCTACCAATCACGTACCTAACCGAATGACGACAGTGCTGTGCATGAGCCGTCGAAGCCGTGATAGTAAACATCAAAGATGGCTGTGGATATGTTGGCTGAGTTTGAGGCGGCTTTGGCCTCGACCGTTTACGATATGGAAGACAGCACTCAAATATTTCATTAGCAAGTAAGAGGAATGTTCTGTTTTGCCGACCGACCACGGCAAAAGTTTAATTTAACAGTTTAACAGCTGTTCGCTAAACGAACGGGTCTTAATACGTCACCTTGTTCATTGCTGTGATTGGTTGTAGTGCTATCCAATTCCGTGCAGTGACATTTGAAATGTAGGTAGAGTAGGAGCCTCCCCTTGAGTTGGGAATTACTATTGATCGTGGCCAGACCCTCTATCGTTTTAGATATGGGTCTGGATTTCCAGGCTAAGTAAAAATATAATTGTTTTAAAAAAATATATATTATCGTGTCTCACTTTACCCCAGTTTAGGAGTAAACTGAGACAGACCAGAAAATTCAAGGGGGTGAACTGATCCACTTACTTTTTCCACTCTGAAACTACCATAACAACACAATTTGTAATAGTTAGAATCCTGAGAGCTAGCTTGAAAACCACATATTTCAGAACAAATGTCAGAGTAGTAACAGAATCACGGGGTTTGGTCAATTAAGCATTTTTTTTCTAAACACTTCAAAGTAGGGTAGAGTGGGGTAAAGTGAGATACTTTTTACATCTGCTCCCCTCTAAGCGAGCTAGAATGATTTATCAGTCAAATGTACACATTTCCCATTAATTCAGGATGTTTCCTTGCCATGGAAATTATCAGAATTTATTCAGGACGAAGGGCAGTGAACATATGATTGTTTAAAAAAAAAGTTACATTAAATTAACGATTGGTGCTTTAGGCTCCTCAAAGTTTGTGTAAACACCAAACCTGTACAGCATGAGGTCAGACTCATACATTAAAAGCATTCCTGGTCCCTAAGAGCTTTGCCCCGAACATGAACTGGGCTCCCTAACAAAAGACTATCAACTGTACTTTTAAGGTAATATATATTCAACCAAGCTCTGACCGTCTTAAAGTCAACACAGAACTTTCTCTAACTCAAACACAAAGAAGAGGCATTAGCCTTAAAGGGCCTGAAAACATTATTTCTTGGTTAAACCATAACTTTAGAATGTGTTATATAAGCAGATACCTCACATGAAACATCTACCATTCCACATGATTTACCTTGATGATTTTGACACAATAAGAGGGTAACATTTAACAATAAGGGTACATCGATTTACTATTAGTTAATGCTTAATTGAGGCTTGATGAGCATTTACTAAACATTACCTTACTGTAAATACATGCTTAGTAAATGCTTAATAAACAAACTAGGCATTAGCTAACTGTTATAAGTTTATGCTTAACTAAGCATTAGATAACAAAGCATTAACTAATCATAAATAACTAAGCATTAACATTTTGTTAATGTTTAATAGGCAGTAACTAACCATAATTAGCATTAAATAACAGTTAATTGATGTACCTTATTGTAAAATGTCACAAAAAAGAGTTTGGTGTATATTTAATTAACCATTGAAAATATTTGTTCTTCCTTGGTAGAAACATCCACATCGACTACTTCAACAACAGGTCAGATTGTTATGTGCTTGTTTGTGTGGTGTAAAAGATGTCTACATGTTGTTGAAGCTCAAAATACTTTTATACCCACAATGCCTCGTTCCCGCTATAGATGAACCCGGTTCTCCGGAGCCAGAGGTGGCGAGAGAGTTGGAGTTGGTGTGTGGACGGGAGCAGATGAGTCTGAGTATCCCAAAGTGGATCCTGGAGGTTTTAGGTCTGAATGGTTCCTCTGCTCACCTGATGGACCCGCGCTGCCACCAGCAGGTGGACGGCGAGGTGAACATCTCTTACCTGGTGGATCGGAGGAAGGTCTGTGGAAACGTGGTGAAGGTCAGTGAGAATCAAGAACAATTCAAGGCACTTGTCTTTAGGTTTTCCAGATGAAATTGTACTCAAGTAAAAATTGTTGTTTTGTTTTTTGCAATATATAGGGGAGAGTGGCCTAAGTTGTGCATTTTGGAAGTTGTGCCCACCCCTTGTTTCTAGAAAACCGTGGAAGAAATTGGAAATGTGACCACATATTTAAGAAGAGCCATCCATTTGACTCATCCTGTAAAGAAGGGAGACACAAGGAATACGATTTAAGCATTTAAGCTAAAAAAACTGTGTTTTGCCTTTCAAAGTAAAATTTCCATGATCAAGGTTTTTTGATTATTGTGTCTGAACACTTACAGACAAGTTTGAAAACATTTGACACATGTTTTAGTGCTTTGGTATGCTACATTTTGAGTCTATACAGTTAGCACAATGTCAGCCCTAAATTGCTGCATCATGCTTATTATCCAAATTTCTGGGATTGGGGTGATTTGTGCCAAAGGGCCTAGGTGAGTTATAAGTAAGTAAGTAAGTAAGTAAGTAAGTAAGTAAGTAAGTAAGTAAGTAAAATGTATTTATAAAAGCACATTTATGACAGTTTGCACTGTCCAAAGTGCTGTACATAGTGCATTCAGTAGGTAAACAATGAAGGTAAAATAATAATAACCAAAATAAAAGACGTAAAGCCCATACATCCACATAAACACAGAAAGTAGTGCAGAGGTAAACTAGTTAATGGGGAGGAAACACCAGGGTGTACATATGGGTTTTGAGCCTTGTTTTAAAGGCAGAAATGTAGGGGAATCACATTTGTCAGGTGGCAGTTGGTTCCACAAGCACGGAGCAACTAGTGCAAAGTACATTTCTGAGAGTTGTGCCAGTGGCATGGCTGTATACGCTGGTCACCAAAAGAAAGTGATTGTCTACAGTAGCTCAGAAGAGAGTGACATCTCAATTCCACTTAACGACACCACTGATGAGAGTTCAGATGGCCAGAAAGATGATGATGGTGACTTTGTCATTGTGAGCTTTGCAGGTAAAACCATTAGATCTGCTAGGCCTTGTTTAAGAAAATTGTCCTTCAATCTTTGTCAACTATTTACTTTATTTACTTTAAATACACCTTAAATAAGTGATTGTCTAATGGATTTGTCTTGCATTACAGTTTATGAGATATATATCAATGGCACAATTCACCCCATGGTATTCTCTCCAACCGCACAACTTACACCACACCGGGGGCAAGTTGTGCATCAAGACAACTTTTTTTCAGAAAGCTATATTTCTTCAACAGTTTATTCCAGATCCAAAGTTTTTATTGCCAGGGATGCACAACACCCTGAAATATATGTACATATTTGAGTTGGAGACTTTACTGTCAAGGCCTTACTTTAAAGTCACTTTTGAGTGAAAAGTTGCACAACTTAGGCCACTCTCCCCTACTGTGTGTATATATATATATATATATATATAATAATATAATATATAATAATATATATACAATTTGCTTAAAATTAAAGTTAAGTTTAGTTTTTTTCAAGGGTCTTGTCCACCAAAGACCAGACTCCCTGTTGCCCTCCCCCCTTCCTCAGTGAATGACACAAGGGTTATGAGGGACGAAAATTACTATTTGTAGGTTTTCCAGGCAACCTGGGATAGTGGATGGGCCCAAGAAAGCTTCCCCACTTTCTGTGAAATGCTATTTGAGATAGCAATGATAACAACATACATCATCCTCAACAAATCTCAACCCAATGTGTCCACTTATTGTTGTTTCCAGAACAACGGGACCCACGTCACGTACTCCAACATTGTGTTCGTGTACCCCTCTGGTCTGTCTGAGGCATCGCTCTCTATCCCGAGTAGTTTCCCGTTCTCCTGCGTCTTCCCACTGGATGACATCACCAGCCTGGACGCCGCCATCGGATTCCAGCCGCCGTGAGTTCACCACCTTCACCGCATCACAATGATGTTTGGTGTTTTGTCCCCCCAAAGGCCTTCAATGATGTTCAAGCCTGATCTCTGAGCTTGGGGTCATCCCAATGTTCCCAGGGCTCAATGTTCCTAGACTCAATAGGGTAATATGTCAGGGTAGTATGTATGTATGTGTGTGTGTGTGTGTGTGTGCGTGTGTGTGTGTGTGTGTGTGTGTGTGTGTGTGTCGGTCTCACTCCTATTCTAACTTCTCCCTGTCCCCTTACCCCTAACCACCCAGGTGTGATGCCTGAACCTAATCGCCAATTTCAGGAACATCCTATGTGGTGCAATATAAACCTGGGAGCATTGAGTCCTGGTAAAACTGTGATGTCCAGATTAATCTCTTCACATTTGTTTCTCTCCGGTGGATCAGTCTGGACTTTCTCCATCGATTAAGTACGCCTCTAAAAGTAAATTCAAAAAAATTCATAACAGTTTTTGTGTGTTGTCTCTTTGCAGGGCCAGTGGAGTTGGTGAGGTGCGTTCAGGCGATCCCACCAAAGTGTCCATGACTCTGTACACAAGGCCGGACTTCAGTAAGGCGTTCCCGGCCGGCCCCGTCCGCCTGCCGCTTGGCTCCGCTCTGCACGTCGGCTTATCTGTCAGCAACACCGATTACGAAGGCTTTGGGCTGCTGCTGGAAACCTGCTACCTCACAAACTCTCCCAACGCCAGAGACCCACGCAAACACTTCCTGATCGAGAACAGGTGAGGACCACAGTCAAAGTTGGTTTATCGGCAATTTCTTCTCAATGTATATTTATATTTTTTATATCAATATATATTGGGGGGTACATGTTGAGCATATTTTCATACTAGGGGGAAGTAGCCCTCCCAATGTTTATTATAAATACTATCCTTGGAGCTAGACAACAGCAGAATATGTGTCTCCTCCCTCCAGGTGTGCCGTTGACCGTCGTCATGTGCAGGTGATAGAGAGCGGTGCTTCTCTGCGAGCTCGTTTCTCTGCTCTGCTGTTCCTGTACCACGGGACCTATGAGGACGTTTACCTGCACTGCAGCATCAGCATGTGTGACCGCAGCAGCGCCTCTTGCATCCCTGTGAGTGATGGAAACATTTTGTTTGTTATTTTCTGTGCATGTGACATCTATTGCATGATGTCCGTCCTGGGAGATGGATCCCTTCCTCCCTCAGATTTTAAAACATTTAAAAAAAAAAAAAATCACGTTAATGAGTTTTTTACTGGGAGTTTTTTCTCAGCCGAGCTAAGGGTCTAAGGGCACAATGTCATACTGTATGGAATGTAAAGCCCACTGAGGCAAATGTCTATTTGTGATATTGGGCTATACAAATAAAGCTAATTCGATTTGAGAGCACCTGTCCTGTCCTCATAAACACAATTTACAGAAAATTCAGGGTCCTTGGACAAGTTTTAAATACTCTTCTCGAACATGGTATTTGACAAATATGATCTTTGTGAATAAATTCAAAAAATAAACTATAAAAACTTCTTCTGGGTTTTCAGAACTGTTCCAGGCGTCAGGCTCGGTCTGCAGCCTCCTCCGATCAGCTGGCTGTTGCTGTCGGACCAATCAGCTGTGAGTATTTCCCGTTAATAAAAAAAAATATCTAAAAAAAACTATATTAAAACAAATCTGTTCTTCTTTGAAACATGCCCTGCATTTCAAATCACATACTCTTTATTTTTATCATACTATATCTGACCATAAATAGAATCTAGTTAGTATTCTATAATTGGGACATACTTTTACTTATATATACGTCATATCATTGTGCCTTGATCTTGTCTCGTCGATGTGACATTATGGGTCAGAATTGCCCAAATAGCATGCTGATTTTGAACACTTAAAATCTCGGCTGGATGTAGTAGACAACCGGGTATGTTTAAGCATACTAAATCAGACCACAAGAATTGTATCATCCTAAATCTTTTTTTTTCTACCACACTAAATAGCAGATAGTGTGGGTATTTGAACGAAGCCATTGTCTTCCTATTCTGATCGATAAATGTTTCTCTGTTTGTGTCTTCAGGGTTTTGAGGAGCAGAAGAGGACGTCACAGCGTTTTTACTTTATTCATTTTAATCATCAACAGAAAATCAACTCTAATCAATGTAACCAGATATAATCACCAGCTGGGTTTACATGGACACTTATACTCAGATTAAAAACGTTGTATCAAGGCCCAACCGAATAAAACAGTTCCATATAAAATCCTTATTCTGAATAAAAAAGGAATTAATTGAATGAAATTGTATTGGATTGGAGAGCGGTAATTTAAACCTTTTCATAAACCGAACAAAAGAAAACTTATTCCATGTAAATGATTTTAGCAGATTACCTTCTGGCTATGTTGTTCTGAGCCTGCTCACTAACTGCACCTCGTCAGATGCAACATTTTTAATTAAAACTATTTGATATTTTAGTATACTTAGAGGAATGTTAATAAAAGTGAGGAACAATTACATTTTTAAACAAGTAAACAAAAACATTTAAATAAAATGTTAATATAAAAACATATAAAATTTCTAAATTGCAACAGTCCGCTCTCACAGAAGGAAACGATGGCAGAACCACTTTGCACGTGTCAATCTAATTGAATGCTTTGGGCATTTTAACATCTGATCCATTCATTGTATTAAACGTCCATGTAAACAGTAAATTAAGAATCTGCAAACTGAATTGATTCATTCAGTTTGGAGAAATATTATCCATGTTAACTAATCAATCAATCCTTATAAACAGTGTGAAATCAACAACACTTGAAGCTGATTATAATGTTTTTTTTATTTTTGTGATGATTTAACAAAAATAAAATATATATATATTGCACTTTCTATTGAGTCTGTTTTGTACCTGAGTCAAAACGTTTTACTTTTGTATTATGTATGTGTGTGTGTATGCATTATGTAGAGCAACGCGGTTCCGAAGCCCGGCTGGGCAGGGAACCCTATTAATTTTTTGAATTTTGTAATATTTAATATTTAAATTTGTCTTTGCGTAAACGTGGGTCCACAGCCCAAACCGTAAGTCTGTGTGATAAACTAACTAGCAGGGCGAGTTTCTAACCTTTATTTATACAGGTATATCCCATTGAGTCCGAAGACTCTTTTGCAAGGGAGACCTGTTCCCATTTACATGTTACCATTCACACACACATTCATACACCGATAGCAGCAGGCGAACTATCGACATTCACACGAGGCAAGGTGGGTGAAGTGTCTTGCCCAAGGACACAACAACTATGACACAGGTGGCAGGGCGGGGATCGAACCTCCAACCCTTTGATCATCAGCCGACCCGCTCTACCAACTGAGCCACAGCCGCCCCTAACAGTACAGACCCCCACACTCTCAGCAGATAAAAAATTAAACTTGCACGTCACTAGGTGGTGCTACAGCAAATAAAGCGCATTTGGGGTGTTACAACCTGGCTCAAAGGTGCTCATAAATCCAAAACTATTCAGCGTATGAAGACCAATCTTTGTTGATATGTTTGTCTTATTGGGTTGAGGATAGTCCAACAGTTTTGTTAAAGTGGCTATAAGTAACTTTGGCGGTTGGCGGCCCCTTTGGACAAAAGCGGTAGTATGTTTGCGGCGCCAGCTGTCGTAAAGCTGTTTTCTAGCGGGTCAAATCTTTTTACTTTTGTAGTATGTATTGACCTATCCCTCCATCCATCCATCCATCCATCCATCCATCCATCCATCCATCCATCCATCCGTCCATCCATCCATCCATCCATCCATCCATCTATCCATCCATCTATCCATCCATCCATCCATCGAAAGAGCAACACTACATTTCCCCTTCAAGGTTTTTCTAGTTTCTCTGTATGCAAGAAACAGCTAACAATGAACACAATGAGAAGCTATCGTCGCTATGCTTGGTGTGTGTGTGTTTTTTAGCATAGCAACAAGGTCTGCTTGCTTCAATGTCATGTCATTTTGACACCTGTGTGTGGGTGTTAGCACAGAACACTCACACACACACACACACACAAACACACACACACACACACACACACACACACACACACACACGCTACCTGTGTGTAGGTGTTACCTCAGAACAGTGTGACACCATTTGATGTGTTTTGCTATTTCTACTCTGTGTGATCCTAGAGAGCTTTCCAGAAGGATTTCAGATGTTTTCTAACCTCATTATTAATGGCACACACACACACACACACACACACACACACACACACACACACACACACACACACACACACACACACACACACACACACACACACAACAAACACACGCTACCTGTGGAGAGGCACAGATGTTCAGATTCACCTGCAGATCTCCCACCCACACACACACACACACACACACACACACACACACACACACACACACACACACACACACACACACACACACACACACACACACACACACACACACACACACACACACACATATACACACCTATTAGTGCTGGAAAATGCTCCAGTGGCATCACATTGTGTTGACATATGGTGCACACATTTATACCTTGAGGCAAAACACAGCAGGCAAATACATTGTTTTTTTCAAGCACTCAATTCATAGATTTTTGTCTGTTTTGCTTCCATAACATGTATTCCTCAATACTAGTACAAATCTAATGTCCAAAATGTAACAGTATTCTGAAGGTTATTAGAGAAGGATTTGTACATATGTTGTTAAAGGAATACTTCACCCATACGGAACCAGCGTTATATCATTATAAAATAACTATTATAATATAATGAATGAGGTTTTTCTTCCCTCAGTCTTCCCTTAGTCTTCCCTTGGCCCAGCTGTCCTGTTAATCCTAACCCTCACTGTGATGTCACAAGAAGGAAACTGTAGGGTTAGACAGTGAGACCATAAAACACTCTTTCTGCCTTTTCTCAGGCTAAGATGATCCGATTTAATTTTTTTTTGCACATTTATACTAAATATGATCTCCGAGTTCAATACACCTTCATATTCCAACAGGTGAATTAGGCCTTTAATTGTCTGAGTAATGATCGTTTCCGTCTCAAAAACATACTGAAAATGCATTTTAAAAACTAGTATTTCTTTCATTTATTAACTGAACAAAAAAGCTGTATCCAAAATCTTATCTGTAAAAACTTCAGACACCCATTCACGCACACACACACACACACACACACACACACACACACACACACACACACACACCGATAGCAGCAGCAGCTACCACGCAGGGTGCAAGCTAACTATCAGGAGACATTTAGGGTTCAATGTCTCTTTGCACAGGGACACTTGGACATGTGGCGGGGAGACGGGGGATCGAACCACCGACCCTGTAACCCAGTGGACGACCGCCCTACACACTTCACCACAGCACGCCACATAGTCAATATAGATGTATTCACTGTATTCCCCTCAAACAAAAGCAAAAGCAAACAGACCAAATGTTTAGAACATGTTTAGACCTGTCTGTCCATCTGTCTGTCCGTCTGTCCGTCTGTCCGTCTGTCCGTCTGTCTGTCTGTCCGTCTTTTCGTCCGTCCGTCCGTCCGTCCGTCCGTCTGTCTGTCTGTCTGTCTGTCTGTCTGTCTGTCTGTCTGTCTGTCTGTATTTCCGTCCGTCCGTCCGTCTGTCTGTCTGTCTGTCTGTCTGTCTGTCTGTCTGTCTGTCTGTCTGTCTAAAAATACAGCAGAGGGCATTGTCAAATAAACTCTTAAGTCCCAGGCTCCTCTCAACATTGCAATATAAAAGCAGAAACACACAAGTGAAGAGAGCAACACCTGAGACACAAATCAACACAAACTAAGTGCAATGACACGGTGCAGATATCTGTTTAGACCCAATTGTCATTTTGGATAATGAGAAAAACAAACATCTGTCAGGATTGGGATTGAGCCAGACATGAAACGGCAACTAGAGACTTGAAAGAGCAAATTAAACTCAGTGGAGTGTGAAGACTAGAACAAAGTCTTTATGTTTAAGAGTGAAATGGGACTGACAGAATCCCTGTATGCAACATGCCTGTTTACAGAGCCTAGGATGTGTATTAACCCTTTAGGCGCCGGGTATTATTTTTAAAAATACTAGATTTTGACACTTACATTTCAGAAGGCTCTGGATTGAAAGTGGTTTGAGATAGAGACAAAGTGTAAATGAGACAAATATTGAGAATGACCTAAAGTTTATCTAGGGAGTAATTTCTTCCATCTAATTAGCATATTATGACGTCATATGGCGGCGGCCATGTTGGATTATGTCATTTCCATGAAATACCTGATATCTTGAAATAGAGTTGAACCCCCTCCATCCATTTGTTATGATGTCCACTATGTTGTAAGCCAACAGTTGTAAACTAGAACTAGAACTACACCACAAAACAGGCACTTTTTATGATTTTAGATTTTTTACCCATTTTAATTTACTTTTGTCTTCTATTATTATGATTATTATTATTACCATTATAATATGATAATATTAATATATATATATATATATATATATATATATATATATATATATATATATATATATATATATATATATATATATATATATATATATATATATATATATATATATATTCATATTCAATAGTTTTTTTCTCTCTGTTGTGTACTTGATGTATTTGCATTGAATATTGTATGTATTGTTGTTTTTCCTTGAATTTGTTTGAACTCGACGTCATTGTAAATGAGGGTCACCCCTCAATTGGTCTCGAGGATAAATAAAAGTTAAATGAAATGAAATGAAAAATACATTTATATAATGCTGCGTCACATGGCTGCACCACTGCTGCGCATGGACGCACCGGGGCCGTAGAAAGAGTGCACACTAACTCCCTACTTTTGCTTGCCATATTCTCTCAATAACTCCTAAATCCAGCTTCAGCATAAATAGCTTAGTGGCACATTATCTCCGATTTCACACCCAACAACTGCGCGATTCATTTGCAGCCTGGACGCGGAGGTGTGTCACCTCTCTGCTCTGACGGCCGGCTCGGACTGCTCCGAGGGGCTGCTCCGAGACTGACCGCCTGTCAGTGCTTTTGGTCGGGGAGGGGCTCGCGGCAGCACCCGCTGCTCGTTGAGCAATGAGCACAGTAACTGCAGAGTGAAACGTGCTTTCACGTCAGAGTCTCCAAACACCACAAAAGTTTTCAATAAAACCAGAAAAAATCGCTAGGAGGATATGACAAAAAAAGTTTTGATGGGATTTTTTCTTTTTTTTTTTGGATGGGATTTCCGGATTTCCGCGAATATTTTGCATTGAAGCATGACGTTTTTCTGAGCTAAGGTCTAGGTATGGGATGTCTGCCAACTAGTGGAGGGGAGTTTGAACAAAATATAACACTCTATTTAGAGAAAACAGCTGTTTGATTCAGTAAAGCGTCTTGTCGCAATTTTGCGACTGTGGCGCCTAAAGGGTTAACACCAGATTTTTTTCAGTGAACGCACACAGTACGGACAGGTAGTGGATATAGAGGAGATTAGGGCCCGACCGATATCAATGTGTGAGTGCCGATGCCGATTTTTTTCAGAGAAAAATTACGATAACGATTAAATCGGCTGATTATTCCCCCCCCCCCATCCCCAAAATATATATTGAAAAAAGTTACTTTTTTTAACCCTTAAATATATATGAATACTTGTTACTGTCGATAGGTATAACTCTTTATTTATTGAAATATGCATTATCTAAAAAAAAATATATATTTTACTGTCATGGTCCGTCTTGTCCTGTCTTGGTTTTTGTGGTTTCCTGTTTTATTTTGGTAGTTCTGTCTTGTTTCCTCCACATGTCCTGTCTAGTTTCCCTCTTGTTGATTGCTGTTCCCGCCCCTAATGTGTTTCACCTGTCTCTCGTTGTCTACCCTGTCTTGTGTGTGTATATATACTCTTTGTGTTTCTTTGTTCCTTGTCGGTTCATTGTGGTGTCTGGTGAGTCTTGTTCTCCTGTGTTGCCTGTAACTCTACGTCTTTGCCTTTTTGCCTTCTGGCCGTTTTGCCATTCCGGAGTTTTGTATTGATGCCTGTTTTGTGAGCAGAATTAAATTATCTTTTGCTGTACGTCTGCATTTGGGTCCTGCTTGCCTGCCTGCCTGCCACATATCGTAACATTTACTGTATGTTTGAGAGTGAAATGGGACTGACATAATCCCTGTATGCAACACGCTTGTTTACAGAGCCTAGGCTGTGTATTAACGCCATATTGTTTTCAGTGCACACACACAGTACGGACAGGTAGTGGATCGTGAGGAGATATTCATTGATTGTGGAAAAATGTGATTTTGACAACAAGAGTTCTCCAGAATCACTGACTACACCTTTAATTGAGTGGTCAGCACAGGTGTCGGATATGGGTCGCTTTTCAAACTAGTTTTAAATGAATACTTCCCCCATATGGAACCGGCGTTCTATCATTATACAATCGCTATTATAATATAATGAATGAGGTTTTTCTTCCCTCAGTCTTCCCTTGGCCCCAGCTGTCCTGTTAATCCTAACCCTACATTTTTACCAGTGTGATGTCACACTAGTAAAATGTAGGGTGAGAGAGTGAGACCATAAAACACTCTTTCTGCCTTTTCTCAGGTTAGGATTAACCGATTTCTAAAAAAAAACTTGCACATTTATACAACATAGGATCTCAGAGTTCTATACACCTTCATATTTCCACCGGGGAAGTAGGTCTTTAAGATATATGTCCCCTGGAGTTTCTACAGTTTGCATACTGAATCAAGTAGCCAAGTAAAGCTGGTCTCGTGTGTGTTCTACATGCTGTTCCATATATTATATGTTCAGTGGTGAATTTCATTACTCACTCACTGAGGGAAAAAGCCATATTGACACAGTGTTTGAGTGGGTGAGTGCGTGGACGAAATGACTAATATATTCCAATCTATTAAAGCAGTGATTTGAAGTTGAGAACTCGGGTTGGGTGCTCTGTAGAACACACACACACATGCACGCACACACACACAGAGACACAGAAATAGACAAACACACACATACGCACGCACACAGACACACACACACACTCACACTCTCTCCCTCTCTCTCGCACACACACACACACACACACACACACACACACACACACACACACACACACACAGGCAAAAGCAAACAGTGCAATGGTAAAATTAAATGGCTCTGTACAAATTGCATTACACTATTCATAAGGAGGTCTTTGGCTTATCCAGTATAAAAAAAGGGGTTTAATTTTTGTAAATGTTATATTATATTCAATGTTTGAAGCACTATTGACCATATTAAAAATGGTATTAATTTTTCACAAACCACTTACATACCTACATTTGAATGTCCATAAGTAATTTACAGAAGCTGCGGTGGCTTTCAAGGACAAGAAGCTATAGTTACTAACGATGGCATCATCCACCACTGCCTCAAGTCTTTCCACAATATCAAGTGATGAGGTGAAGATGTATTTAGTTATTTATTCTATAGTACTTCTTCTTCTTCTTGGTCTTCCAACAGGTGCATTTCCCCAGGACGCCCACTATGTATAAAAACGTGTAAGGCCGTTAAGTTTTTCCGTTCTGTGCTACTGTAGAAACATGAATAAATAGCTAATTTTAATATTAAGAAAAACTTCATACAACAGCGTTTATTCACTAATTAAAACACAAATATGAATATTATTCTTTTTAACCAATTCCTCTCTGAAAAAATGCCAATAAATGCTACACATTGAACCTTTAAAAACAATAACATTTTCTCCAAACTACTTTTACACTTCGTATGTTCATCAATTGTAATCACTCCAATATATTAGAGAAGGAAAAAAACGGACAGAAAATTATTTAAAATATAAAAGTGAAGATAAACGGTGAAGTTAGTATGGCAAGGCAAGGCAAGTTTATTTCTATAGTACAATTCAGCCACACAAGGCCATTCAAAGTGCTTTACAGGCGCAAGATTAAAATACACAATACACATTAGAAAAGCGAATGAATAGAAATAATACATTTAAATACAATAAAATTGCAGGTTAAAATGGAAACAGAAAAGTCTTCAGAGTTGATTTAAAAGATCTGAGAGTTGCAGCAGACCTGTTTGTTCCAGAGATCTGGTGCGTGAAAACTGAAAGCTGCTTCTCCTTGTTTAGTATGATAAACATGGGTATGTTTGTGTGTTTTCCTATGGGTAAATTGCCCATCATAAAAAAAGTTATCCCCACTCCTTCCACGCTTGCCTTTCCAATATTATAATAACGGTATTCTATAGCGGGTATTATTCATCTGCCTTCTCAAATATTCAATTTTCATTAACCTCCACTTTGCGAGTGCCATATTGCAGGTCAAGTCGCATCTTAGAAGGTCTCTTGAGGTCGAATAACAATGGAAAAATCTCAATTGCTTTTGCTGCTATTCTAATAACTAAAATGCCGCCATTTTGTCCATGTGTCACTGTAGGTTAAATGAGCATAAAGAAGGTGAACATTCCCCTTTAAATTGGAGTCAAGTATTTCAATGTAGAATAAACACACTTGACCGCGCTTCACCTTTCACTAAATGTAATTGTGCGCAGACAGACAGAGGAGCTGAGGCGAGTGTAACCGTTTTCATAATGACTTGTATATGGCTGGGTGTATATTCAGGATCTGTGTGTGTGTGTGTGTGTGTGTGTGTGTGTGTGTGTGTGTGTGTGTGTGTGTGTGTGTGTGTGTGTGTCTGTGTGTGTGTGTGTGTGTGTGTGTGTGTGTGTGTGTGTGTGTGTGTGTGTGTTTGTGTTTGTGTGTGTGTGTGTGTGTTTATATATTCAGGAGCAATGTGGCATGAAGGCAGGAATAATGAGGTAGTGTCTGTCTGTCTGTCTATCTGTCTGGCTATTTATCTGTCTGTCGATCTATCTGTCTGTGTGTCTGTGTGTCTATCTATCTATCTATCTATCTATCTATCTATCTATCTATCTATCTATCGATCTATCTGTCTATCTATCTATCCGTCTATCTATCTATCTATCTATCTATCTATCTATCTATCTATCTATCTATCTATCTATCTATCTATCTATCTATCTATCTATCTATCTATCTATCTATCTATTTATCTATCTATCTGTCTATCTATCTATCCGTCTATCTATCTATCTATCTATCTATCTATCTATCTATCTATCTATCTATCTATCTATCTATCTATCTATCTATCTATCTATCTATCTATCTATCTATCTATCTATCCGATTTAGTAATGGAAAGTTGGAAACTAACGAGATGCACTGAATCAAACTTAACAACATCTAATGCCTAATTTTGGAACAAGAAACAAACTCACTTGAATGATCAGGAGATGTAGAGCTCAGATAAACTGTTGCTTGTATTTCCTAGTAAATCATTTACAGTTTTTCTCAGTCGCTTTGGTGCTTTTCTCACATCACTATTAACATTTGCACAGCAGTTAGTGCATTTCTCAAAACAATTAGTAAAAACTGCAAAACCTAGTGGATAACCTGCAAAAGTACGTCACTTGCTCAAAATGGATAGTCTATTCCTCAAAAGCAAGTATTCATGTCAATGAAACTGCCAGTGTCATCAAAATGAGAAGTCTTGACACCATTGTTTATGAACAAGATAGTCAAATGGCTTTGTCATGTTTTCATTATGACAGTTTATTCTCTCAGTGTTTTCCAATGCAAAAAAAAGGTCAGAACTCGGTGACACTACCTGAAAATGCTCAAGACAGCACTATACACTACTTGTACAGCCATTTGAAAACTACAGTAAAGTTACACATTGCTGTAGTTAGGGGAGTAAGTGAGTACAAGACACTGAATACGTATGTTTCACATTTTTACTGTATATGCTCTTTGCAATTCTACAGCATTGTGCAAAAGAAAAATACACTTCAGTCACTTATTT